>NC_064626.1:1039479803-1039782833 GCF_023864275.1 Schistocerca cancellata
CCTGGTTTGAACTTTTTCAGTGTCCTTCGTCGATCTTGTCTGGTAAGGAAACCGTACGACGCGCCAGTACTCCAGAAGAGGACAGACAGGCGTGATGTTAGGAATCTAATAGATCTGTAGCAACTTCTAAGTGTTCTGCAAATAAAGCGCAGTCTTTGGTTCGCCTTCCCCCGCAGAATTTTCTATATCATGGTTCCAGTTTTAGTTTTAGTTGTTCGTAACTGTAATCCGTAGGTATTTTGTTGAATCGACAACTCTTAAATTTGTATAATTTGTCCTGTAACCGAAATTTGACGTAATTTTTTTAGTGATCATGTGGAGGACTCCACATATTTTATTACTGAAGCCGAATCGCTCTTTTTTCACGATGAAGATGTCTCGTGTAAATAATTTTGTAATTCATATCGATCTCTTGACTTTTAGTGAACGGTAAACCACAGAATCATCTGCAAATAATCTAAGACGGCTGCTCAGATCGTCTCCTAAATCGTTTACATTGATTAAAAATGGCAGAGGGCCTATAACACTTCCTTGCGAATGCCAGATATCATTTCTGTTTCACTCAACAGCTTACTGTCAGCTACCGTGATCTGTGATCTTTCTTACAGGAAATTACGTATACATTCCGGCAAATGAGACGGTACTCCATAAGCAAGCAACGCGGTGACCGTGCGGTTCTAGGCGCTTCAGTCCGGAACCTCGTGACTGCTACGGTCGCAGATTCGAAACCGGCCTAGGGCATGAATGTGTGTGATGTCCTTAGGTTAGTTAGGTTTAAGTCGTTCTAAGTTCTAGGGGACTGATGACCTAAGATGTTAAGTCCCATAGTGCTCAGAGCCATTCTGGTTAGGAGACGCTTGTGAGGAATGGTGTCAAAAGCCTATGAGCTAATTATGAGCCACCCTCGGTAGTAATGCGACGTTGGTACTCTTCGCTGACCATGTTCTCTTTGAAGCAAATGCCAGAGGGTGCTCAGCATTGCAAGTTATGATTTTTTCTTTTTCCATTCGCGTATGGGGTGTTTATACGCATCAGTGCTCTCTGTAATTAGATTAATCTTGCATTCGTGGTCTCTAACGGAGCGACTTGAAAAGTGCAGAAGAATCTCTGTCCGTTCCTCACGTAACACAGTTTCGACAATTTTCTAAGGAGGCATCCAAGAGATACTTTGGTGTCTACCAATTCAAAAATTTCAACATTTCCATGACGCTATAACTTTCCTTCATTGATGAGTCGCGTAAAGTAATACTTCTCCATTCGGAAGGTGTTCCCAAAATTAACTGCTTTTCTACTTTTTGCTGTGGTTAGCACTGCAGAATTGTTTAGGGTGTTATTAAGGGTTAAGTCTTGCGGCAGTAACCATTCTTTTCTATTTTGTGCTGTCCTCTTCGTTCCTGAATATTTTTAGCACTTCTTTACTTCCAACAGATTTTCGACTATTTTCTTTCTTTCCCTCTCCTTTGCTTTCTTCCCCAGAATTTTTCTTTCCAATATGTCTTAAAAACTTATTGTGTCGAACTAAATATCAAAAAAGTTTTGTTTTCCGCTTTTGGATAGTTCTACGAGTTTTCCCTGCCACTTGATAACTTTTTCAAACCATTTGATTTTCTTTCTGTCCAGATGGTCGTCATTAGCTTTCTTCATAGTCATACTTTCATCGCTTCTGACCGTTTTCTGTGTGTCCGGCTTTCGCAACGACATAGGAGCGTACTTCAGATATTCTTCAGATAGCCGTCTTGACTTCTTTTTTTAATTCCTATACTAAACGATTTGTTCAGAGACTTTTATCAGCTTTTTAGGTACCACATCATTGGGTGCCCATAGGATGTTTAGGGTGCAGTAGTACATTCACGTTTCAGACATCATCAGACTGTTAATGGATAACATTTTTCATTATCCAAGATACTGTTCCAGGCGGCAGTGCCCATAATAAATAGCATTTCAGAGGGAACTAACGAGTGGTAAAATGTTGACTGCGATCACATGTCAGCGTTTTTTTTTTTTTTAAGTGCTGCCCATACAGTATCAATTCGCCCTCTTTCTTTCTGCATGATTAACCCAATTTCCTAGTAACTGTCAGTCTAGTCATATAATTTTGGTGACTATCAAGTTTGTTGCAGTTTAAGTTGATAGCAACGTTATTTATTCTCTTCTTGCTAATGCCCATACTTTCATTGCTTTGGAAATTGCAATTAAATCTATTTTTTTTATTACTGATATTACTTCTCTCTAGAAGGAGCTGAAGCTCTTAAATGTTACACGCAAATATTAGAGACTCATCTGCATAATATATGTTCTCTCAACGTGAGATTCCTTTTTCTTCATCATCCAGTGCTATTCGGAAACTAGTTCAGAATATAATTTCAAATAAGTTGCAATTCAGATAGACACAGCATCTTAAGAACATTCGTTCGAAATTTGAGAAGTGTAAGTGTTAAGCAGTTGACTCAAGAGATGTAATAGCAACAAAGTCTAACATTTCTGATAAGTTAGTAGTTCGTCCAACATTCACTCATCGTTACCTGTATTTCATTTAGCATTACGTCCGTGAACAGAGAGCTCTACTTTATGACCTTCTCTACTTTTTAATATATTTAATCGTGAAATCGCACCATTTTTGAAACACATACACGCCTGCCACAGCCAATAGTTCACTCATTCACTTACATCATTTTCTTTATCTGTACATTTGTTTTATTCACGAAAGATAATTGGATTAGCATGTTCGGCTTATTTCGTTCCGTTTGATATTTTTGCTCCACTGATGAAGCAATTATTGGACCATGTGCAAACAGAATAATCCAAAATTCTTTGGGAATATCATTCAGTTCAATGCTGTAGGTTTCTACAGCGTCTTAATGCTAAGGACGGCGTTTCCATCGAATATTTCCTTTGATCGCAGCAAACAAGACACTCGTGGGCTAGGCACCATTCGCAATTGCCATTTTTTGTTACGTGAATAGATCTCGTTGGTGTGAAAACCTGTAGATTCCTTGTAATGAAAAGGACTGTTTGACTTAGTTTTCAAATTAGAAACATTTCAATGAACTTTACTTGACTTCCTTTATTTTTTCCATGTTGATGTAAATCGTTTAGGTCGATAACTGAATAAACCTGAACATGCCACTACGTTGTTTTCTCCCTATTGAAAATATACAATTTTGTTTCAAATACACCTTTATGTTACATAAAATATCATACATCTACTGAAACCAGAGAAATATTTCGAGTACTCACACACAATTCAGTATATGTTATCCCTCTCTTGGACATCAGTATAAATCATTTATCCTCACAGCATTCATCACGACACGAATGTGCCATATATTTGTAATATTAGAGCTGCCAAGGGTATGACTGCATCACGTATTTGCACAGACTTTGTCAATTGTCTGTACTGTTCGAATAGTAAAAGGCAGACATGACAGTGTGGAAATGCGTTTTAGTTTCTGCCTTGGTAGTAGTTATTTACAACCTGAACATTATGAACGTCTTTATATTCTCGTTCTGACGCATGTAGTTGGGGTAAATGATTTAAAGGAGTCCAGCACAGCTGTGGGCGGTACTGGGTTATGCATGAGTACTTGTCTTTGTTTTCTGACAGTCATTGAATTTGGTGGTTTAAGTTCTGTAAACGTACTTTTGCAATGAATTTATGTATTTCGGAACCGCACTTTATCTAATAAGTAGATAAATAAAGTAGATAATAAGAATAATATTTTGAGTATTGGAGATAACTTATCTGGCGCATATATATTTTCGCTGTATATTTATTGCACCTAAAATCGTTGGTTACCTGTACTATACAGTCTTATATTTGTCACAACTTTTGCATTCTACAATGCCAACGTAACCCATTTTGCAGTAAATATTGTCAGTCAGTGGTCTCATACGTACTTTACCTTTAGAAGATGTGGAACACCGAAAGCGGTCAATAATTAAGTGCGTATGCGATGAATGAATGAAAATAATTGTAACAAAAGATTCACCCTGATCGAGGGCACTGAATACTAAAGTATATCAGTCTCTGAAATAACTGTTGTTGGACACCTTAATAGACGTCCCCCTAATCTATCATTTTCTTTCTCGTAAAAGTTTTCTACAACTTCATTATAAGCGTATCCTTACTGGTGATGCATCATTTCACAATGTTCACCTTTGACAATCATTATGAAGCGCCACGTTTTAGATGCTTCGTTATTTTTCCCCAATTTTCCAACGGCCGTGTTTCACTTTCATCCAGTGCTGTGCTCCAGACGTCACGTCTAGCAACTTCTTCCTTGATTCCTGTTCAGTATTTTACTCGAGTACTGTCATTTGTCAAAGAAAGTCTCGTTCGTCTGTAGGCCTTCCTCTCCCGCCATGTTCCAGCCACGGTATGTAATAGTTACGCACATACATCAGAATTTTTTCATTACGTCTACTTTTTCCACAATTTTAGTGTGTAGCAAGTCGTAATTCTCAGATTCTTGACTCTAATATCGATGACTTTTGCATGTTAACCTCTTCCCACTGCCACAGAATCTTCTCCTACATAGTAAGCCATGTGTGTAACAAGTTCATATAAAATGTTTCCAGTCTTTACAGAGTTGCACCTATATAATTACCCTCCTTTCTGCTATCCACAGTGCTACTGCTAATTGCACACTGCTTCTTTTTATTTTAGGGAATGGGCTTAAATTGTTCCCCCCCGTTAGAGTTAAGCCTTACATGACAGTTCTTCCTACCCCCATCTGCGACTGCACTAGGAATGGGGTCGTGCAAATATTACTTCTGCTAGAAACTGTCTGACAAGTGAAGTACTTCTGTATGTTAGCTTAGCGTGAATTTCTCTTATATTTTTGACAGCACCCAACCAAAACTGAGTTAATCCTGTAATAGGCTATCCGAATACATGTCTATCGCGATTCGTATCTACACTCCTGGAAATTGAAATAAGAACACAGTGAATTCATTGTTCCAGGAAGGGGAAACTTTATTGACACATTCCTGGGGTCAGATACATCACATGATCACACTGATAGAACCACAGGCACATAGACACAGGCAACAGAGCATGCACAATGTCGGCACTAGTACAGTGTATATCCACCTTTCGCAGCAATGCAGGCTGCTATTCTCCCATGGAGACGATCGTAGAGATGCTGGATGTAGTCCTGTGGAACGGATTGCCATGCCATTTCCACCTGGCGCCTCAGTTGGACCAGCCTTCGTGCTGGACGTGCAGACCGCGTGAGACGACGCTTCATCCAGTCCCAAACATGCTCAATGGGGGACAGATCCGGAGATCTTGCTGGCCAGGGTAGTTGACTTACACCTTCTAGAGCACGTTGGGTGGCACGGGATACATGCGGACGTGCATTGTCCTGTTGGAACAGCAAGTTCCCTTGCCGGTCTAGGAATGGTAGAACGATGGGTTCGATGACGGTTTGGATGTACCGTGCACTATTCAGTGTCCCCTCGACGATCACCAGTGGTGTACGGCCAGTGTAGGAGGTCGCTCCCCACACCACGATGCCGGGTGTTGGCCCTGTGTGCCTCGGTCGTATGCAGTCCTGATTGTGGCGCTCACCTGCACGGCGCCAAACACGCATACGACCATCATTGGCACCAAGGCAGAAGCGACTCTCATCGCTGAAGACGACACGTCTCCATTCGTCCCTCCATTCACGCCTGTCGCGACACCACTGGAGGCGGGCTGCACGATGTTGGGGCGTGAGCGGAAGACGGCCTAACGGTGTGCGGGACCGTAGCCCAGCTTCATGGAGACGATTGTGAATGGTCCTCGCCGATACCCCAGGAGCAACAGTGTCCCTAAGTTGCTGGGAAGTGGCGGTGCGGTCCCCTACGGCACTGCGTAGGATCCTACGGTCTTGGCGTGCATCCGTGCGTCGCTGCGGTCCGGTCCCAGGTCGACGGGCACGTGCACCTTCCGCCGACCACTGGCGACAACATCGATGTACTGTGGAGACCTCACGCCCCACGTGTTGAGCAATTCGGCGGTACGTCCACCCGGCCTCCCGCATGCCCACTATACGCCCTCGCTCAAAGTCCGTCAACTGCACATACGGTTCACGTCCACGCTGTCGCGGCATGCTACCAGTGTTAAAGACTGCGATGGAGCTCCGTATGCCACGGCAAACTGGCTGACACTGACGGCGGCGGTGCACAAATGCTGCGCAGCTAGCGCCATTCGACGGCCAACACCGCGGTTCCTGGTGTGTCCGCTGTGCCGTGCGTGTGATCATTGCTTGTACAGCCCTCTCGCAGTGTCCGGAGCAAGTATGGTGGGTCTGACACACCGGTGTCAATGTGTTCTTTTTTCCATTTCCAGGAGTGTATTTACTCCTTATCAGGAGTCTTCTTCCTAATGATTTCAATGAAAGTACCACATATAGTTTCAGGTTTTCTTGATGGTTTTTTAGAACTTTTAAGAGGAACTTTTCAGTATGATTTCATTTTTTATTTTTTTATTTGGTGATTGTGAAATCGGTTTCCATTTATGAACCCTACTTTCCTTGACTTATCGCAATATTAGAGACCTTTATTTAACAAATATAACCAGGAATACTCGAAATAATTGTGTCAGTGTTACGCATCTGCGAGCAGTTGCCGAATTATGAAAGGAATGGTAAATAATGTGTTAATTGTGGGGTAGTGCTTGCACGTTCCACTCCGCAGCTGAAAGCACTTGCTAATGCAAATTATTTTCAAGCTTCAGTAAGATACTGCTTCAGAGTAGGATCTACACACGCTCTGTGCAACGTTAGTGGGAAAATAACAGCCATTATGGGAGATTACAAACCTGATAGCCAGCCATTTACTATCCAGCCACAGCCCATTTAGGAAGGCTTGATAGAGACCAGTCCATTACCTCCTGGACATTGGCTGTGGTTGACATAACAGCCACATGACAAGCACACAGGCTTTGCCAGGAAATGATGTGTTACATTTTTTTCAGTTGTTTGCGCGAGGGCTTGCCGACGTTGGATGGACTTCCGATCTGGTCTCCTGCAGAGGAGATTTCAGCGATGTGACCGAAGACCGTACCCGCTCTCATCAGTAAATATCGTATGCTTCGTGAGTGCACAAAACACAGGAAGTTGAGTAAGGCAAGATAGATACAGAAATACTCTTTACTGTTATTGTGGGTTTACGTCCGAAGAGTTGTTTGATACAGTTCTCCAGGTTACTATATACTAAATATGAGGTAGTCCATAAAACGTAGAGACAGTTATTTATCTTCCACACAATAGCAAAAACTTGCAGGGTGTAGCTTGTATTATCCTCCTGGCAGAAACTGGCACTCATATTAAGATTTCTGGCCACTGGTGAAACATTCCAGTTGTTGGCCTAAGCAACAGCAATTGCACATCATACTTCTATTAATTTATTAACTCTTTCTGAAGACGATATAGTGGTAAAAAGTTTAAGGTAGATAGATTGGAACCCATTATCTTTCGCCTCACAATTTAGGACAATATCAATTATACTACAGTCTCAACAAAGCTGTAGCACCTCACACATGCCTGGTAATATGCGATTGTTACATTAACCCGCAGGCAGCAACTGCAGATGTCTATTTGATATAGGGTTCCTTCCACAGTTCGCAAGTTACAAGACGAAAAGCATGAAATACAACAAGCTTTAAACTACCTATATGGAGTTTCCCATCATGTTACTACAACATATCACACCAAAAACATAGCGCTCTGTCCGCCGCTCGTGGTCTCGCGGTAGCGTTCTCGCTTCCCGAGCACGGGGTCCCGGGTTCGATTCCCGGCGGGGTCAGGAATTTTCCCCTGCCTCGAGATGACTGGGTGTTTGTGTTGTCCTCATCATTTCATCATCATCCAGGAAAGTGGCGAAATTGGACTGAGCAAAGATTGGGTAATTGTACGGGCGCTGATAACCACGCAGTTGAGCGCCCCACAAACCAAACATCATCATCACACCAAAAACAACGCATTTTTGAGAGATTCTCAGTGCGCTGATGGTTTAAAACAAGTTTATATTTATATCACGTACGCTATAATATATAAACGGAACTCAGCTCCATATTACCTAAAGCAGTATGGCGGATTCTAAGTTCTGCTTGTGACGTAAAACCGATGCCGCATCTCGTTGGCCACGTTACTGTCCAAGAGGCAAAAATCTTACATGGCAGGTTCTTTCTTTCAAGCTTTGCACTGTAGTGGAACGTGGTGTGGTGTCACCAGCTCCGTGTCTGCGAATGTTTTAAAGTCTCGTAAGAGGACGCCTTTTCAGAGTGTATTTTGGAAGTTGGTAGTCGGTAATCAGTGTATTGGTTCTCACAGGTAGGAAAATTTCTGTAGAGGTGGGGAGTGAGTTTCCGTGTGTTGCCTTAGTCATTTCCTTGTTTTCGAGGCAGGTTTTCCTGTCTACAGGGAGTACAGCTATTCTGTAGGAAGAGGCGTGGAGCTATCACATAGCTCGAAGTGTCGCGGTCTTGACGAGGGTGATTAGAAAATACTAATCGGAAATTTGAAGTGTTTTGTGTGTTCTTATCATTTTTACTTCTGATGGTTGTCCTATGTTTATGGTGGAGAGGCTAGAAACCGGTTAGAGAGGGTGTTTTAACTGTTCTCTAAATCTTCCCTGAAAGTAGATAGATAGCTACAGCGCTTTTAACTACTGACGGTATAGTGAGAAGTTCAACACTGTGTCGCAAGCCAAAGCGAGACTGGTGATTCTTATTTAGAATGATTGGGAGTGTAACAGAGCGTAATTAATCCGGGTTCGCGAATAAGCCTTTCCAATTAAATCTGTTAGTTAGTTTCATGTTCCATGGGCCATTTTCCACGATTAATTGTAGTGATGTGCAGGAGTCATTTTACAGTCACGTCGCATTAATTTTTAAATTTGGTTACAACTTGAAGATTTTTAAGGTCGTTTTTTAAGTATACCGACGTGAGTTAGTAATTCCGACCCACCATTTTTTACTCGTCACACTAATAGAAATTCTTCTACAGACCAGGAGGAGTTGTCAAGAAGAACGTTTGCAGTTTGTTATGAAGTTTTGCTTTTCTGTCTGTAGGACATTTTGTATCATTGTGTAAGTGATCAAATATTGTTGTTGCAACATTGTACACCCCTTTCTTTGCTAAAGACAACCGTAATGTGAAGTAATGAATACCGTGTACACCATTGTTCCTTTAGTGGATTATTTACATCAAATTTTATGAGAGAATAAATATAGTATGAAGCAGTAGTGAGAATGCCTAGCTCCTTAACTAGATGAGTAGAAGATGATCGTGGGTGAGCACCATATGTTATTATACTTACGGCATGTTTCTGAGCAACGAGGACTTTCTTTCTTAAAGATGAGATACCCCAGAACGTTATTCCATATTACATAATTGAATGGAAATATATAAAATATGGCAGCTTGCTGATTTGTCTCTCCAGAAAAAGTGAAAACGTGGTTGAACTAAGTTGTTTTTGAAGGTCCAAAATGAGTTGTTTCCCTTTTAAATTCCCATCAATATAAATATATAAAAAATTTGAAGTTTCCACCCTATTTTTTATTTCCTCACCAGGTGTTACATTTGGTGTAGTGCCCCTAGATGTGTCGAAATGAATATGTTATGCCTTTTTAAAATTGAAAGTGAGACCATTCGCAGAGAACTAGTCAATAATACTTTTAAGAACATTGTTTAACATTTCTTCTGTTTCCCGGATGCAGGCTTGGATTGATTGCAGCACTAGTGTCATCTGCAAAAGCAACTAAATCTGCTTGTTGTATATTAGATAGATCGTTAGCATATATGAGGAACAATGGTGGACCTAAGAATGAGCCTTAGGGAACCCCATACGTGATTTGTCCCCAGTCAGACTTACGTCCCCGGACTATGTTGGTTGAATTACTAAATACAACTTTCTGCATTCTTTTGGTAAGATGTGACGTCCATTGGTTGGCTATACCTTCAGTACCATAAAACGCGGAATTATCTAGAACACCGGAGTACATTGTGGAGCAGGGCGCCACTAAATTTGTCTCGCGCACCGCACATCACCGAGATTACATGGAACCAGGCGGCGAGTGTGATATTGTGAGAAGCCGCTGAAACTCCGAGGCTCGGACGGATGAAATATTTCAAATATATTGTGTGAACTACAGCTTGTAATTTCTAGAATTCTTCGTCATTTTCGAGGCTGTCAATATTCATGCTACGTTACGAAAGTTATCTGAGAAATCTGGGAACTGGAAAGTGTAAAAATACAAAAAAGTTGCAGTGTTTTTCTGTGCCTCACGGGTGCTAGGACCATCCCGTTGGTTCTGCGGCCGGGACAGACTGACAAGCTAACTGCTGAAACATGGTAGACGACTCTCGCGCTCGTGTAGATAACCTTACAGCGGACAGGAGTGGAGCGAGGAACCGGTGGCTGGGACTGTAGCGGGCGGCAGGTAGACAAGACAGCGCGTGCTATGTGGGTGACCGGGTCGGCGCGTGCGAGACGGGCAGGGCGGCGCGGCCCGCGGCTGCCTCTGGCCGCCATAAATTACGCCTCTGCTGAAGGGATCAGTGGCAGCCAGATAACTCGCAACTAATATAATAAATTAGCACCGGCGTCGCGCGCTAATTGATGAATGTAGCGGCGCTGGCACCGTCCTGAGGTGTATCTTAAAGGGAACTTTAATAAATTACGCTACGCGGGCCAACTTAAGTTGCGACTGATCACCGCGGCCGAGATTTATATCGAGATCCGCCGTCCGGGGAACTTCATTAGCCGCGCCGCCCTCGCAGTCAGGGGCCGTAGACTGCAGATTTATAGTGAATACGGACTGGGGGCAGCGCTACCCACTGCGCGCGGGCCAGCTTGCTACACGCAGCTACCTGACTGGCAGCACGTCCCAGCTGGGAGCCGTCGCCACAACATCTGTAATAGGGGAGTCCCCTACCGTTGCCGCATCTGGAACTTTCTCGAAGGTCCAACGATATAGTTGTCAGGTATCGCTAATGGTACCTTCACATCAAGCTAGCAGAATGTCGCAAGAAACGATACTTACACTACTGGCCATGAACATTGCTACACCAAGAAGATGACGTGCTACAGACGCGAAATTTAATGGACAGGAAGAAGATGCTGTGAGATTCAAATGATTACCTTTTCAGAGCATTCACACAAGGTTGGCTCCTGTGGCGACACCTACAACGTGCTCACATGAGGAAAGTTTCCAACCGATTTCTCATACACAAACAGCAGTTGACCGGCGTTGCCTGGTGAAACGTTGTTGTGATGCTCGTGTAAGGAGGAGAAATGCGTATCATCACGTTTCCGACTTTGATAAAAGGTCGGATTGTAGCCTATCGCGATTGCGGTTTATCGTATCGCGACATTGCTGCCCGCGTTGGTCGAGATCCAATGACTGTTAGCAGAATATGGAATCGGTGGGTTCAGGAGGGTAATACGGAACGCCTTGCTGGATTCCAGCGGCGTCGTATCACTAGCAGTCGAGATGACAGGCATCTTATCCACATGGCTGTAACGGATCGTGCAGCCACGTCTCTATCCCTGAGTTAACAGATGGGGACGTTTGCAAGACAACAACCATCTGCACGAACAGCTCGACGACGTTTGCAGCAGCATTGACTATCAGCTCGAAGACCACGGATGCGGTTACCCTTGACGCTGCATCACAGACAAGCGTGCCTGCGATGGTGTACTCAACGACTAACCTGGGTGCACGAATGGCAAAACGTCATTTTTTCGGATGAATCCAGGTTCTGTTTACAGCATCAAGATGGTCGCATCCGCGTTTGGCGACATCGCGCTGAACGCACATTGGAAGCGTGTATTCGTGATCGCCATACTGGCGTATCACCCGGCGTGATGGCATGGGGTGGCATTGGTTACACGTCTCGTTCACCTCTTGTTCGCATTGACGGCGCTTTGAACAGTGGATGTTACATTTCAGATGTGTAACCACCCGTGGCTCTACTCTTCATTCGATCCTTGTGAAACCTTACATTTCAGCAGGATAATGCACGACCGCATGTTGCAGGTCCTGTACGGGCCTTTCTGGATACCGAAAATGTTCGACTGCTGCCCTGGCCAACACGTTCTCCTGATCTCTCACCTATTGAAAACGTCTGCTCAATGGTGGCCGAGCAACAGGTTCGTCGCAATACGCCAGTCACTACTCTTGATAAACTGTGGTATCGTGTTGAAGCTGCATGGGCAGCTGTACCTGTACACGGCATCCAAGGTCTGTTTGACTCAATGGCCAGGCGTATCAAGGCCGTTATTACGGCCAGAGGTGGTTGTTATGGGTACTGATTTCTGAGGATCTATGCACCCAAATTGCGTGAAAATGTAATCACATGTCAGTTCTAGTATAATATACTTGTCCAATGAATACCCGTTTATCATCTGCATTTCTTCTTGGTGTAGCAATTTTAATGGCCAGTAGTGTACATTACTGCTTTACTGTCCAGCAAACTTCGGGAGTACGAAAGCAGAAGCGGGATTGCTGAGGTGCCTCGGCGGCTGGGTCTGGAGATGCTCCACCACTGCTTGCCACAGCTGAACACGCTGCGACTACGTAAAGCACTGCGTGCATGCGGCATCAAACATTGACCTCAGGTTAAATAAATAATTTCGGGCGGTTCTGAGGGCTAGTTTCTGACACCAAGATAAGGAATACTGCCATCCAAAGACCCTCTAGGTGTTTTTCTACGTCTTCATCTTCATAGATACTCCGCAAGCCGCTGCACATTGCGTGGCGGAGGGTACGCTGCACCATTGCTTGTTGTTTCCATTTTTGTACCACTCGCAGATAGAGCGAGGGAAAAACGGCTGTCCATATGCCTCCGTGTGAGCCCTAATTTCTGATATCTTCGTAGTCCCTAAGCCTAATGTATTTTGGCTGCGGTAGGATCGTTCTGTAGTCAGTTTCAAATGTCAGTTCCCTAAATTTTCTCCGTAGTGTTTTTCGAAATGAATGTCTTCTACCCTCCAGGGATTCCCAATTGAGATCCCTTAGCACATCCGTAACACTTGCTGATCGAACATACCGGTAAGAAATCTAGCAGCTCGCCTCTGAACTGCTTCGATGTCTTCTTTCGATCCCATGTGGTGCGGATCCCACACACTCGAGCAGTACTCAAGAATAGGTCACACTAGCCTCCTGTATGCGGTCTCCTTTACAGACGAACCACGCTTTCCTCAATTCTCCCATTAAATCGGTGTCGCCCATTCGCCTTCCCCCAGAATCCTCAAGTGTTCTTTTCTTTTCATATCTCTTTATGCCCAGATGTTTAAACGACTTTTTACTTGTTATTGAAGGAAAAAGCAAAACATTGTCAATTTTTGCAGATCATAGCATCTGTTCGCTTCATCACTTCGTAGAACATAAAAAAAAGAGTTCCATCTGGTTGTACACACTCGTAAACTGGTTATGACACGTTTTCAAAGATTTGCAACCCCAGTGGCAAGATTTCCCAACTTCGCTCGAGACGTCGATAAAGTGACAGAGCGTACAAAACGTTCGTTTCGTGAATTATTTTGTCTCCCTGTAACAAAAGAAAAAATAGAAAAACTGAATACTGAGGTCAACGAAGTACCCATTTGCTGTCTGACTATGTAGAATTCGGACACTCAATACCGAAAGAAGAACAGAGATTATTCTTATTTGGAAATGCACTCCTGCACAGAGATTTTTATCACAATAATATTACATAAAATGTCCTTTCAATAATAACTCAAAAGCGAAATATTTATGGAAGTACATTAACAAATTTTTTAAAGACCTCGTCTTTTCAAAATATTTTGTCAAGACATAACCAGTTTCCAGGTAGCTAGTCCCAGTCACAAACCTTTATAAACGTATGTCAGTTTCTGAAAAGAAAACTTGTAAAAATCAAAAGAACAGATTTAAATAAAATATCTGGAGAATAGTTTAGACAAGAAGAGAATAGAAGCTTTCGACATGTGGTGCTACAGAAGAATGCTGAAGATTAGATGGGTAGATCACATAACTCATGAAATTTACGGAATCTGCGAAACGTACGCATACTGGAAGAAGGGATATGTTGATTACTTGGCAGTGCAAACGGGGAAGAGAATTTGCCATTGGAGGGAAGAGCAGCAGAGACGTTGTTGAAGACGTTGGGTGTAGCAGACATGCTAAGACCCTTGATATGTGGACAAGATAGAAAGAAAAAGTGAAAAGAGTAACTCAGATTGGCTCTGAGCACTATCGGACTTAACTTCTGAGGTCATCAGTCCCCTAGAACTTAGAACTACTTAAACCAAACTAACCTAAGGGCATCACACACATCCATGCCCGAGGCAGGATTCGAACCTGCGACCGTAGCGGTCACGCAGTTCCAGACTGGAGCGCCTAGAACCGCTCGGCCACTCCGGCCGGCGAAAAGAGTGACTCCAGTCGAATAACGTAAGAAGCGGCGAAAATGATATTGTCTGCCGTGTGTTTGCATTGAGTGGCATTGACCTTTGACACTAGAACCGCTCACTGCGTGTTGGTCGTAGTTGTCATGAGGCAGTTGATATTCGCTTTAAGCACACACATACAGCAAGTCTTTCTCAATATTCTGTGGTTTTTATACTGATTTATGCCGTAACTTAGGATGACGTTAAGGATTCCTTAATTCACGTATCATATTGTGCAGTCCCTGCTGACTAGCCTTTGTGAAGTGCCGAAGTGTAGTGGCTACCGCAGCTACAGAGGTGGGTAACGGTTACTGTAAGCTCTGTAATAACTGGGTAGCCACAAGGTAATGATTTAATGACTGAGTTAGATTAAAAATAAATCGCTGACCTTCTCAGTGACATTTGTTGTTGTTGTGGTCTTCAGTCCTGAGACTGGTTTGATGCAGCTCTCCATGCTAATCTATCCTGTGCAAGCTTCTTCATCTCCCAGTACCTACTGCAACCTACATCCTTCTGAATCTGCTTGGTGCATTCATCTCTTGGTCTCCCTCTACGATTTTTACCCTCCACGCTGCCCTCAGTACTAAATTGGTGATCCCTTGATGCCTCAGAACATATCCTACCAACCGATCCCTTCTTCTAGTCAAGTTGTGCCACAAACTTCTCCCCTATCCTATTCAATACTTCCTCATTAGTTATGTGGTCTACCCATCTAATCTTCAGCATTCTTCTGTAGCACCACATTTCTAAAGCTTCTATTCTGTTCTTGTCTAAACTATTTATCGTCCATGTTTCACTTCCATACATGGCTACACTCCATACAAATACTTCCAGAACCGACTTCCTGATACTTAAATCTATACTCGATGTTAACAAATTTCTCTTCTTCAGAAACGCTTTCCTTGCCATTGCCAGTCTACATTTTATATCCTCTCTACTTCGACCATCATCAGTTATTTTGCTCCCCAAATAGCAAAACTCCTTTACTACTTTAAGTGCCTCATTTCCTAATCTAATTACCTCAGCATCAACCGACTTAATTCGACTACATTCCATTATCCTCGGTTTGCTTTTGTTGATGTTCATCTATCCTCCTTTCAAGACACTGTC
Source organism: Schistocerca cancellata (assembly GCF_023864275.1). Lineage (NCBI taxonomy): Eukaryota > Metazoa > Arthropoda > Insecta > Orthoptera > Acrididae > Schistocerca > Schistocerca cancellata. The sequence goes on from NC_064626.1 coordinate 1,039,495,332, forward strand.
CAATCCGTTCAACTACTCTTCCAAGTCCTTTGCTGTCTGTGACAGAATTACAATGTCATCGGCGAACCTCAAAGTTTTTATTTCCTCTCCTTGGATTTTAATACCTACTCCAAATTTTTCTTTTGTTTCCTTTACTGCTTGCTCAATATACAGATTGAATAACATCGGGGAGAGGCTAAAACCCCGTCTCACTCCCTTCCCAACCACTGCTTCCCTTTCATGCCCCTCGACTCTTATAACTGCCATCTGGTTTCTGTACAAATTGTAAATAGCCTTTCGTTCCCTGTATTTTATCCCTGCCACCTTCAGAATTTGAAAGAGAGTATTCCTGTCAACATTGTCAAAGCTTTCTCTAAGTCTACAAATGCTAGAAACGTAGGTTTGCCTTTCCTTAATCTTTCTTCTAAGATAAGTCGTAAGGTCAGTATTGCCTCACGTGTTCCAACATTTCTACGGAATCCAAACTGTTCTTCCCGGAGGTCGGCTTCTACCAGTTTTTCCATTCGTCTGTTAATAATTCGTGTTAGTATTTTGCAGCTGTGACTTATTAAACTGATAGTTCTATAATTTTCACATCTGTCAACACCTGCTTTCTTTGGGTTTGGAATTATTATATTCTTCTTCAAGTCTGAGGGTATTTCGCCTGTCTCATACATCTTGGTCACCAGATGGTAGAATTTTGTCAGGACTGGCTCTCCCAAGGACGTCAGTAGTGACATTAGCTACCTAATATGTCGACATTAAATTGAGTTTACACAGAACGATTTCGTAAACATTTATGAAGACCTTCAGAGAGAGCTCATATGCTCCGTGCGGAAGCTCAAACGTACATGTGGAAAGCTGGACAAACGGAGGCACTGCTGACGGCCGTTGTGTACGCCGATGTCAGCGAGAAGTGAATGAGAGTGGCGTGGCAGCGGCCGATCTGCGACCTTGGCCGCGTCCGCGGTTTGCGGTGTATCGCGGTGCGGCGGAGTGGCCTTACCACAAAGGAAAATAACAATTAGGGCTTCCGGCTGCTGCGCTGCGCCGCGGTGTGGTCTGGTGCGGGAACCGGTTGCCGGCTGCTCGTGTCCGCGCCTCGTTCGTTCATTCACTCGCGCGGCCCTGCGGGCCTCTGGCTGCGGCTGGCGCGCTGCGTGGGAGCCACGCGGGGGTCCCCTGTGACGTCACGTGAGCGGCCGTGCAGCCAGCCGCCAGCCGGCAGCCGGCTTCACGCTTTGCCGGTGATTCATAAAGCGGCCGCCGTCACGCTGCCGTATGCGCGTCACCTCGTCCCGTGCTCGCGCTGTGAGTTCACCTGCTCACTAGTAACGCACGTACACTGCCTTTCCTTTTTCTTTTACTTAGCGGTAACATCGGCGGTTTGTTGTAGCTCCCCGGCGATGACGGTAGCATCGGTGGTTTGTTGTAGCTCCGCGACGGAGACGGTAGCATCGGCGGTTTGTTGTAGCTCCCGGCGATGACGGTAGCATCGGTACATTGTTGTAGCTCCGCGACGGAGACGGTAGCATCGGCTGTTTGTTGCAGCCCTACGGCGGTGACGGTAGCATCTGCGGTTTGTTGTAGCTCCGAGACGGAGACGGTAGCATCGGCTGTTGTAGCCCCACGCCGACGACGGTAGCATCGGTGGTTTTTTATGCCTCCGCGACGGAGACGGTAGCATCGTCTGTTTGTTGTAGCTCCCCGGCGATGACGGTAGCATCGGTGGTTTGTTGTAGCTCCGCGACGGAGACGGTAGCAGCGGCGGTTTGTTGTAGCGCCCGGCGATGACGGTAGCATCGGTACATTGTTGTAGCTCCGCGACGGAGACGGTAGCATCGGCTGTTTGTTGCAGCCCTACGGCGGTGACGGTAGCATCTGCGGTTTGTTGTAGCTCCGAGACGGAGACGGTAGCATCGGCTGTTGTAGCCCCACGCCGACGACGGTAGCATCGGTGGTTTTTTATGCCTCCGCGACGGAGACGGTAGCATCGTCTGTTTGTTGTAGCTCCCCGGCGATGACGGTAGCATCGGTGGTTTGTTGTAGCTCCGCGACGGAGACGGTAGCAGCGGCGGTTTGTTGTAGCTCCCGGCGATGACGGTAGCATCGGTGCTTTGTTGTAGCTCCGCGACGGAGACGGTAACATCGGCTGTTTGTTGCAGCCCTACGGCGGTGACGGTAGCATCTGCGGTTTGTTGTAGCTCCGAGACGGAGACGGTAGCATCGGCTGTTGTAGCCCCACGCCGACGACGGTAGCATCGGTGGTTTGTTATGCCTCCGTGACGGAGATGGTAGCATCGTCTGTTTGTTGTAGCTCCCCGGCGATGACGGTAGCATCGGTGGTTTGTTGTAGCTCCGCGACGGAGACGGTAGCATCGTGTGTTTGTTGTAGCGCCACGGCGGTGACGATACCATAGTGGTTCGTTGTAGCTCCGCGACAGTGCTATACCGACGATGGTTTGTTGTAGCTCCGTGACAGAGACGGTAGCATCGGCAGCTTGTTTTAGCTCCGCGGCGGTGACAGTACCATCGGTCTACATCTATCTACATGGAAACTTTGCAAATCACATTTAAGTGCCTGGCAGAGGGTTCATCGAACCACCTTCACGGTTCTCTATTACTCCAATCTCTTATAGCGCGCGGAAAGAATGAACACCTGTATCTTTCCGTACAAGCTGATTTCCCTTATTTTATCTTGGTGAGCGTTCCTCCCTATGTAGGTCGGTGTCAACAAAATATTTTCGCATTTGAAGGAAAAAGTTGGTGATTGGAATTTCGTGAGAAGATTCTGTCGCAACGAAAAACGCCTTTCTTTTAATGATGTCCATCCCAAATCCTGTATCATTTCTGTGACACTCTCTACCATATTTCGCGATAATACAAAACGTGCTGTCTTTCTTTGAACTTTTTCGATGTACTCCGTCAGTCATATCTGGTAAGGATCCCACACCGCGCAGCAGTTTTCTAAAAGAGGACGGACGAGCGTATTGTAGGTCTGTTACTCTGTTACATTTTGTAAATGTCGTGCCAATAAAACGCAGTCTTTGGTTAGCCTTCCCCACAACATTTTCTGTGTGTCCCTTCCAATTTAAGCTGTTCGTTAATGTAATACCTAGGTATTTAGTTGAATTTACTGCTTTTAGATTAGACTGATTTATCGTGTAACCGAAGTTTAACGAGTTTCTTTTAGCACTCACGTGGATGACCTCACACTTTTCGTTATTGAGGGTCAAGTGCCACTTTTCGCACCATTCAGACATCTTTTCTAAATCGTTTTTGCAGTTTGTTTTGATCTTCTGATGACTTTATTAGTCGATAAACGACAGCTTCATCTGCAAACAACCTAAGACGGCTACACAGATTGTCTCCAAAATCGTTTATATAGACAAGGAACAGCAAAGGGCCTGTAGCACTACCTTGGGGAACGCCAGAAATCACTTCTGTTTTACTCGGTGACTTTCCGTCAATTACTACGAACTGTGACCTCTCTGACAGGAAATCACAAATCCAGTCACGTAACTGAGACGATATACTATAAACACGCAATTTCACTACGAGCCGCTTGTGTGGTACACTGTCAAAAGCCTTCCGGAAATCCAGAAATACGGAATCGATCTGAAATCCCTTGTCAATAGCACTCAACACTTCGTGTGAATAAAGAGCTTGTTGTGTTTCAGAGGAACGATGTTTTCTAAACCCATGTTGACTGTGTGTCAATAGACCGTTTCCTTCGAGGTGATTTGTTCAAATGGCTCTGAGCACTATGGGACTTAACAGCTATGGTCATCAGTCCCCTAGAACTTAGAACTACTTAAACCTAACTAACCTAAGGACATCACACAACACCCAGTTTCGAGGTGATTCATTATGTTTGAACACAATATATGTTCTAAAATCATGCTGCATATCGACGTTAACGATATGGGCCTGTAATTTAGTGGATTATTCCCACTACCTTTCTTGAATATTGGTGTGATTATCGGTGGTTTGTTACAGCTCCCTGATGGAGACGGTAGCATCGATGGTTTGATGTAGCTCAGCGATGCAGGCGGTAGCATTGGTGGCTTTTTGTAGCTCTGTGATGGTGACTGATGGTGACGTTAGCATCTGTGGTTTGTTGCAGAGATGCTGACTCCAGCGCTACCAAGCACCCGAGCTATACTCCCCCCCCCCCCCCACACACACACACACACACATGTGATGCGAATGTGCTGTACCAAGAGTGCTGTCACCTTCACCGTTCCATGATCATCGGATTCCTTGCACACAACATTTTCACCGAGAGCGCGATCGTCGTATTGTTGCGGAACAAGCATCATGTCCGGGCTAGAGGTATACACAAATAAATCCTCGTAACGAAGGAACTCGACATTTTATGATGTTGGATAAATGCAGTCAATGGAGATGCTTTCCAAGATGTTATCTTGACTACTCCATGAGCAGCGCTGAATCGCACTGCGCATGCGCGCCAGTGACAGGGCACAACTGTCTCGACATGTAGGCGAACTATGAAGCTTCACAATGTCTCCCGACGTCATTTCCAGCACGCTCCTCATTATCGCTGTAATGTTACCACAGTTCTACATGAGGCGTTTCCTGACCGTTGGGTCGGAAAGTGAGTCCCACTGCCTGACCCCCCTCCATTCCCCAGTCTGACTCTGCTGGATTTCAGTGCATAGGGGTTTAGCAAGGACACAGTTTACAGAACAAAGGTTCGAGATCTGGTAGATTTGTGACAACGGATCCACGCCGCAGTAGTTGCCATAACACCTGTCATGCTTAAGAACATGTGCCGAAAAGTGGGGTACTATTTAGATATCTGTCGATCTATAAACGGTATCCCCATTCAACTGTACCAACATGCATAAATATGTTTGAGCTCCTGTGTACAATGTTGGACAAATAAAATTATAAACCTTAATAACTACTGAGATATAAACAAACGTGTTTGTATACTTCTCCCCGGGCAATTCTTGCAAGGAAGCCATCACCTTCTTGTTCAACACGCCGAAAAAGTTCTTCACAAGCATCAACATGTCGTTCTCTCATTTCAGGTGTCAACTGCCGTGGCACCCATCTTGAGACACTTTGTGAAACTGGAGTACATCATGCACAATGTGGTGTGCTGACCCATGCCTAATCCGTAAACATGCTGCAATGTCATTCATTGTCACTCGGCGGTTTTCCTTCACTATGGCTTCAACTGCTGCAATGTTCTGTAGAGTCACAACTCGTTGTGCCTGACCTGGACGAGGAGCATCTTCCACTGAAGTCACACCATTTGCGAACTTGCTACCCCATTTGTAGACTTGCTACTGTGACAAAACTGCATCACCGTACTGAACCTTCATTCGTCGATGAATCTCAGTAGGTTTCACACCTTCACTACGCATAAACCGAATAACAGAACTCTGTTCTTCCCTGGTGCAAGTCGCAAGGGGGGTGGCCATCTTTATACTGATACTGCGACGGTATGTGTGCACCTGTACTATGCTGCCACCTACAGGCCATTCTGCACGCTGTTTGTATCACGCTAACCAACTTACGGAAATTTCGATTTGTTATTACAAATTTAAGGTTTTCATTTGACTCACCCTCGTATATCTACATCTACATCTACATGATTACTCTGCAATTCACATTTAAGTGCTTGGCAGAGGGTTCATCGAACCACTATCATACTATCTCTCTACCATTCCACTCTCGAACAGCGTGCGTGAAAAACGAACACCTAAATCTTTCTGTTCGAGCTCTGATTTCTCTTATTTTATTTTGATGATCATTCCTACCTATGTAGGTTGGGCTCAAAAAAATATTTTCGCATTCGGAAGAGAAAGTTGGTGACCGAAATTTCGTAAATAGATCTTACCATGACGAAAAACGTCTTTGTTTTAATGACTTCCATCCCAACTCGCGTATCATATCTGCCACACTTTCTCCCCTATTACGTGATAATACAAAACGAGCTGCCCTTTTCTTGCACCCTTTCGATGTCCTTCGTCAATCCCACCTGGTAAGGATCTCACACCGCGCAGAAATATTCTAACAGAAGGATGAACGAGTGTAGTGTAAGCTGTCTCTTTAGTAGACTTATTGCATCTTCTAAGTGTCCTGCCAATGAAACGCAACCCTTGCCTCGCTTTCCCCACAATATTATCTATGTGGTCTTTCCAACTGAAGTTGTTCGTAATTTTAACACACAGGTACTTAGTTGAATTGACAGCCTTGAGAATTGTACTATTTATCGAGTAATCGAATTCCAACGGATTTCTTTTGGAACTCATGTGGATCACCTCACACTTTTCGTTATTTAGCGTCAACTGCCAAACCATACAGCAATCTTTCCTAAATCGCTTTGCATCTAATACTGGTCTTCGGATGACCTTACTAGACGGTAAATTACAGCATCATCTGCGAACAACCTAAGAGAGCTGCTCAGATTGTCACCCGGGTCATTTATATATATCAGGAACAGCAGAGGTCCCAGGACGCTTCCCTGGGGAACACCTGATATCACTTCAGTTTTAGTCGATGATTTGCCGTCTATTACAATGAACTGCGACCTTCCTGACAGGAAATCACGAATCCAGTCGCACAACTGAGACGATACCCCATAGGCCCGCAGTTGGGCTGAAGCGGGAATATTTCACAATGCCCGACAACAAATTCCGCATTTTTCAACTGAAATTTGGCGAGGAAAAAAATGCGTTGCGTTACTTACTGAACGCCGCTAGTATTTTATTGTCCACTCGTTGCACTTTCTCGTTTCTGCCAAGACCTTTTTTCTTAACGTTCTGCAAAATACTTCACCTTTGACTTATTGACGTAATTATTGTCGGAAACAGAAGTTCGAAAAGAACGTCAGCCACGATTGCAGAACGGGGGCTGATGTGTCGCCAGAGTGTGTATCCCGGGGGCTTTCGGCAAGCCTCTGAACGGCGGGCAGTGTTAATTGGGCTCAGAGCGCGTGGAAGCAGCGGCGGTAATCCCGGCTAGAGCAGGCAGCAGAATAAGCGGCGAGCGGCTGCGACCCCGCAATGCACTGCTGCGCCACAAGATTAGCCACTTCCGCCGGCGATCGGCTCCGCGCCGGCCCCAAGGCAGCCCACCAGTCTTTTGTTTCGCGCCCGCGCACCAGCCGTGGGCAGCCCTGGGCAGCTCTCTCACACGCGGACTTTCGTGTTAAAAACTGAAACACACAGTACCAGTGTTCCACAACAATATTTATTTTGTGGTTTCTTGTGAACCGGCTTCCGACTTGCTATGTCATCCTCAGACAACTAAATAAACAGTCCACACATCGGCGAGTATTTATACAGGGATGTTCGATAAGTAAAGCTTCGGTTGAAAAAATTGCGGAATTTTTTCTGGGACATCGTGGAATATTCCCCACTCAGCCCCTGTACTTGCAATTGATGGCAACGCGACACCTGGCCTTCAGAATGGCCTCTACAACAGAGGTGAATTTCAAGAAGAGAGCTGTCCTTGAATTTTTGTTGGCGAAAAACAAGAGATATTCATAGGTGCTTGAAGAATGTCAACTTTGACTTCGCAGTGAACAAAAACACGGTGAGTCGTTGGGCGGAGCTTCTGTCATTGTTGCAACAAGGTCGCCTAAACTTGTCAGATTTTTCGCGTGGCTGCCTGCCGCAAGCGGTTGTCTCTCCTGCGGTTTTGGAAAGGGCGGACAGTCTTATTCATGGCGAGCGACGGATCAGAACTGAACACCTCGCTGCACAACTGGACCTCTCTGTTGGTAGTGTTGATACACCTGATCCATTCGTCCAGTAGTTCTTCAACTTTTTTCATATTCAGTCATCTTAGTATGTACAGCCCTACTTGACTGGCATAGATGCATATGTGAATACAGGATTTCTCTGCGAATTTCATATACGAAGTCTTCACGGGTTTTCAGCCGTGTAGCGTCGTCGTCTCGTAGCAACGTTTCGATGGAATGCGACTCCATCTTCAGGCGAAGTGTCGACACTTCGCCTGAAAATTATGGATACGCATTCCATCGAAACGTTGCTACGAGACGACGACGCTACTCGGCTGAAAACCCGTGAAGACTTCATAATCGACATAGATGCAATTTGCCTCACAAATTGAAGGGTATCCTATAAATTCCACTTTCTACCAAATATGGAATCATACCTTCACTACTGAACAGAATGTACGCTATATCGTTCCTAGTATGCCCTATAGTAAGTTGATGTATGTTTCTTGGTTTTTAGTTTGCTGTCGTCCGGCCCCGGTAGCGGAATGGTCAGCGCGACAGAATGTCAATCCTAAGGGTTCGGGTTCGATTCCCGGCTGGGTCGGAGATTTTCTCCGCTCAGGGACTGTGTGTTGTGTTGTCCTAATCATCATCATTTCATCTCCATCGACGCGCAAGTCGCCGACGTGGCGTTAAATCGAAAGACTTGCACCCGGCGAACTGTTTACCCGTCGGGAGGCCCTAGTCACACGATTTCATCAGTTTGTTGTCAAGTATGTGTTAAGTCAGATCTACATGTAGCATGGGGTCCCATTTGTTGTCAGTATGAATTAAGGCCTTCTGAGGAGGCTAAAGAAGTGCTGTTATCCTGTCTCTCTTCTTTGAACTAAGAATGTTAGAAATTAGGGTAGGAGTACGACCAGAGTTGTACTAAATTTTTTTCATTATTTTTAGTTAATTATCAAAATCAGAGTTTGTGCTATAGAAAACAGGCGGTGCATCATGGAGAAAAAGCCTGTAGGTTTGTGTGTTAAAGGAGGGCGAGAATCTGTAGAAGTTACTTTCCCGTATATCTTAAATAAATGTTTTTGCGTGCTAATGCGAACGGTAACGACGTTGAGGATCCTACCAACTCCACTGTTAACTTAATTTTGTTGCGGTGTGATTTCGTATGTTCGAAAAATTTCTTTAATTGTCATGTGGCACCTGTCCAAAGGCACAGCAGATCTTCCACATAATTTGTTCGGCATTGTATTTTAAATTTTAGTAGCTCTTTACCTAAAAAGTTGTGCTCAAATTTATCCACAAACATTTCAGCCAATAAGGGCCTCAAACGGCACCCGATTGCTAACCCGTATGTCTGTACAAAATATGTTGAAATCGGAGTTAATTTTGCTTTAAGAATGTGTCAGTTGCCAGTCTGCCAAAGCCTTGAAAGATGCACGTCAGCAATTGAATGGATATGTAAAACGGAGAATTGACGAATAAAAATTGTTAAATAATAATCCCAACGTGCATATACTGCAAAATTACGTCAGCAACAGCAACAAAAAGGAAATGACAAAAGAATATTGTTATATACACTGCCTTAAAATTCTATTCATGTCGTCAAGGGTTCGAACTGTCTACCATCTTCTTCTAAACACGTTTTCAGTCGCTGTTGCAGCGTTTTCTGGACAGACTCAAGAGATCCTTTCGATATCGCTACATATGTTGCAACAATGAGATGTTTTAAATTGTCTAGAGCCGTCGGAACTGGTACATGGACTTAGTCATTGAGCTTGCCGTAAAATCGGCGGAGCGCGCGTGTCAGCTGGCAATTCCTTCCTGTCCAGCGGCCAGGAACGTGCTGCGTGAGTGCTTTCGTAGTCACAAGTGAGTAGTGATTGCGGCACCCATCGTGCTGGTAACACATACATCTACGTATTTCAACTGGTACTTGCTGAAGGCAAGCCGGTAGCATTGCGGTAAGAAATTGCGCGTATCTTTTACCCATTAAGGCTTCTTCAATAAAGCAAGGAAAGTAACATAGTCTCCAAAGATCACGCACCAAATGTTCACACTCCATTGCCTCTGATATTCAACTTGCCTCACCCGGTGTTGATTCTCTGGCCCACTAATACATATTTCTTACAATCGGTTTTGTGTGTTTCATTGGTAAAGGGAAGTCTTTGAAGATTTTCCTGACTTAGCATCAGAAACGATCGTCGGAATTCCGTGTGTTTTCTGCAATCCCGCTGGTGAATCTGTCGGTGAAGTGTTACACGGTACCCGCGGAATGCAAACAACGCTGCTCTGGCTTGCTTTTATTGTGAGCAACAGCTGCTCTAATATTATTTCGTTCGCTCCGCTCGCTCGCTGCTTACTGTCTGCGTATTAATCCAGCGACCTTTCAACAATCGTTTTGTTTGTACATTTACTGCATTGCCGTTCGTGTTGGACACTGTCTGTCGCGATACAGTGATGCTTATAACTCAACTTTTAGGTAAATTGAAGGTGGAGAAAGGAAAGCGCCGGAGCTAATGACATCAGCTCCATCGGGACTTCATGTGCAATCAGTTGTGAAGAGCGAAAATCTGTGCTGGACCGGGACTCGAACCCGTGATCTCCTGCTTAAGAGACACTTGCGTTAACCACTGCGCCACCCGGACACAGGGTTCATCCCAAAAGCGCGGACTGTCTCAGCACGCTCCGCGGCCGAACCACATTGCCACCTACCGCCGCGTAACCGCGTTCCTCCTCCATGATCGCTATTTTAATTTCCAGTGGAGGTCGAATGTAAATGTGCATCCGCAGTGAAGGTTGTGGATTCATTGATCATCGAGTCGAATCAATTACATGAATGCGTGGTACCAGTTCCGAAAGAACGGACAGCACGCATTCATATAACTCAACTGTTCTTCTGACGTTCCTCCTGCATTCTCCGTAAATATGTAGCTTACCTAGTTTACCTTGGCTTGCGATAGACGGTTATTATTCCAAACTACTCAGCACTCTACACACGTGAACGACACAGACATAATGAAAGGTGAATTTCCTCTCTGGCCCCTTTATACCGACATACTCCTTATCTATCGTGACGTATTCACTTATTTAGGCAAAAACTGGCCTCAAACAGCAATTGGCCTCATGTTCAAAACAGTTTAACCTCAACTTTTAAATATAGTAATTAGTCAAAAACTAGTAATCGGGTATTGAAGAGAGAAAGGCCATTGACTTCATCTCTTTACAACTATAACAACAACAGCAGATATTATTACAGTTCCGTTTGAAGAAGGGGACTGATTCCGTTATCTCTGAATTAATGTAGCTGTGAAATGAGACAGTACGCCATCAAATGAGAACTTTCTCACAATTCACTATATGTTTAACAGTTATTGCCGTATATGCATACAGCTTTTTTTAATTTATTGGCTTTCGGTACGTGCCCATACAGCCATCTCAACAGTGGAATGTCAATCTCCGATCCCGCCGGGAATGGAAACCGCGTCCTTTCCGTTACCAGTCCGCCGCGCAGACAGCACACTTGCATTATCCTGCTAAAATGTAGGTTTTAGCAGAAATCGAATGAAGGGTAGAGCCACGGGTCGTAACACATCTGAAATGTAGCGTCCACTGTTCAAAGTGCCGTCAATGCGAACAAGAGATGACCGAGACGTGTAACCAATGGCAACCCAAACCATCACGTCGGGTGATACGCCAGTACGGCGATGACGAATACACGCTTCCAATGTGCGTTCACCGCGATGTCGCCAAACACGGATGCGACCATCGTGATGCTGTAAACAGAACCTGGAATCATCCGAAAAAATGACGTTTTGCCATTCGTGCACCCAGGTTCGTCGTTGAGTACACCATCGCAGGCGCTCCTGTCTGTGATGCAGCTTCAAGGGTAATCGCAGCCGTGGTCTCCGAGCTGATAGTCCGTGCTGCTACAAACGTCGTCGAACTGTTCGTGCAGATGGTTGTTGTCTTGCAAATGTCCCCATCTGTTGACTCAGGGATCGAGACGTGGCTGCATGATCCGTTAGAGCCATGCGGGTAAGATGCCTGTCATCTCGACTGCTAGTGATACGAGGCCGTTGGGATCCAGCACGGCGTTCCGTATTACCCTCCTGAACCCACCGATTCCATATTCTGCTAACAGTCATTGGATCTCGACCAACGCGAGCAGCAACGTCGCGATACGATAAAACGCAGTCGGGATAGGCTACAATCCGACCTTTATCAAAGTCGGAAACGTGATGGTACGCATTTCTCCTCCTTACACGAGGCATCACAACAACGTTTCACCAGCAACGCCGTTTGTGTACGAGAAATCGGTTGGAAACTTTCCTCATATCAGCATGTTGTAGGTTTCGCCACCGGCGCCAACCTTGTGTGAATGCTCTGAGAAGGTAATCATTTGCATATCACAGCATCTTCTTCCTGTCGGTTAAATTTCGCGTCTGTAGCACGTCATTTTCGTGGTGTAGCAATTTTAATGGCCAGTAGTGTAATTGATACAATGGGTAGTACGCCCTGCCATGCACTTAACAGTAGTTTGCACAGTAAGATGTGCGCGTAGAAAGAGGAAGTGCGCTGTGGCCGCTTCTGCTGCTGTTAGGTACGGTTTTTCAGCCGGCCAGTGGAAACAGGTGGAAAAGAGCGCCAGCGGCCGGCTCGCGTGCCGCGTGATCTCGTTTGGCAATTACGAGTCGCGCCGGCTTCACAGGGCAGCAGAGCGCAGTGCAGGCGTGCGCCGGCCGCCCCGTGGGAGTATGGCTTTCTGGCATTCTGGGCTGAGGCGCGCTGCGCCACCGCCGCCGCCGCCGCGTGCCTCCAGTGAAAGCGCTCTCATTCCGACACCCCTAACGGTCGCACGCGTGACGAAAATGGCACGACGATGAGAGGACCTTTGATGTAATAACAGTAACTAGTAGATCAAAAAATGAAGGACAGCACGGCCACATCCTTGCATCGACACGTCGAAGAGTAGTCTACAAGATTACTGGGTGTATCAAAACAATGACGTAAACGCACATGGTTGGAAGTACACGCTACTAGAATCAAAAACGTCTCAGTAAACATAGGTCCCCAAACGAACTGTTTGTGAGGTACACTACTGGCCATTAAAATTGCTACACCACGAAAATGACGTGCTACAGACGCGAAATTTAACCGACAGGAAGAAGATGCTGTGGTATGCTAATGAGATTAGCTTTTCAGAGCATTCACACAAGGTTGGCGCATGTGGCAACACCTACAACGTGCTGACATGAGAAAAGTTTCCAACCGATTCCTCATACACAAACAGCAGTTGACCGGCGTTGTCTGGTGAAACGTTGTTGTGATATCTCGTGTAAGGAGGAGAAATGCGTACCATCACGTCTCCGACATTGATAAAAGGTCGGATTGTAGCCTATCGCCATTGCGGTTTATCGTATCGCGACATTGCTGCCCGAGTTGGTCGAGATCCAACGATTGTTAGCAGAATATGGAATCGGTGGGTTCAGGAGGGTAATACGGAACGCCGTGCTGGATCCCAACGGCCTCGTATTACTAGCAGTCGAGATGACAGGCATCTTATCCGCATGGCTGTAACGGATTGTGCAGCCACGTCTCGATCCCTGAGTCAACAGACGGGGACGTTTGCAAGACAACAACCATCAGAACGAACAGTTCGACGTCGTTTGCAGCAGCATGGACTATCAGCTCGGAGACCACGGCTACCCTTGACGCTGCATCACAGACAGGAGGGCCTGCGATGGTATACTCAACCTCGAACCTGGGTGCACAAATGGCATTTTTTCGGATGAATACAGTTTCTGTTTACAGTATCATGATGGTCGCATCCGCGTTTGGCGACATCGCAGTGAACGCACACTGGAAGCGTGTATTCGTCATCGCCATACTGGCGTATCACCCGGAGTGATGGTATGGGGTGCCATTGGTTACAAGTCTCGGGCACCTCTTGTTCGCATTGACGGCACTTTGAACACTGGACGTTACATTTCAAATGTGTTACCACCCGTGGCTCTACCCTTCATTCGATCCCTGTGAAACCCTACATTGCAGCAGGATAATACACGACCGCATGTTGCAGGTATGTACGGGCCTTTCTGGATGCAGAAAATGTTCGACTGCTGCCCTGGCCAGCACATTCACCAGATCTATCACCAATCAATGGTGGCCGAGCAACAGGCTCGTCACAATAGGCCAGTCACTACTCTTGATGAACTGTGGTTTCGTGTTGAAGCTGCATGGGCAGCTGTACCTGTACACGCCATCCAAGCTCTGTTTGACTCATTGCCCAGGCGTATCAAGGCCGTTATTATGGCCAGAGGTGGTTGTTCTGGGTACTGTTTTCTCAGGATCTATGCACCCAAATTGCGTGATATAATATATTTGTCCAATGAATACCCGTTTATCATCCGCATTTCTTCTTTGTGTAGCAATTTTAATGGCCAGTAGTGTATTACGGCATCTTACCGTTTCATTCACGTACAGAGCGCGGGAAGAATGACGCTTTGAATGGCTCTGCGTGCGCTGTAATTAATTCAAAATTTTCCTCACCACCGCTACCGTAGCGATACGTAGGACGTTGTAGTACAGTCCCAAATTCATCGTTCCCAGTTCAATTTCTTCAGCATCCCTATTACAATCTCTTTAGTGTTAAACAAACGTTTGACCATTCGTGCTGCCCTTCTCTGTATACGTTCAACATGCCCTGTTGGTTCTGTTTTGTACTGGTTCTACACACCTGATCTTTATTCTGGGATGAGTCGCACGAGTGACTGGGGAGCATTCTCCTTTGTAGACTGAAAGCATGTCTCTCATATTCTATCAATGAACTGAGGTCCGCCACTTGTTTCACCTACAACTGAAAGTATGCAATCGTTTTGTTTCATATCCCTACAACGTCGTATGCCCAGATATTTATATGAGTTGACCGATTCCAATTGAGAGTCACTGATACTATAGTCAGAGAGTACCATATTTTTTCGTTTTGTGAAGTCCATAACTTTAAATCTCTGAACATTTGAAGCGTAGGTAAGTGTGCTCATTGTGCCAAATTGTTTGTAAATTTGACCTGAAGTAATCTCACAGCCCGTGAAGTTTCATTTCCTCCCCTCCCCCCCCCACCTGCCCCCTCCGTTGGGCGCATCACTTCTTTTTTCAGACAGTACAATACGTGTTTGTAACTAACTGAACCATTATCGAGCATTTCGATGATCTGCGCCTGGAAGTGTAATACAAGTGTAATATTCATGATACATGGCACACTTCAGCTGCACTATTTACTATAGTATGAAATTGATTCAAATCTTTGCTTCTCTGAATGGTAATGCAGTCCCAGACTATATTGTAATCTCACAGTCCATGTTTCTCGTAAATGCATTGTGTACCCCTTTTTAGTCCTTTACCACTTATAACAACGGAATTATTTTGATCGATTTCGCTTTATAGAAAAGAGCGTGGGCGAAACCTGCGTTGCAGCATTATTCAGTGAAACCGCTGCTGACTGAAGAATTTTCTATGGTGGAAGGAATGATTTTCAAAAAATGGTTCAAATGGCTCTGAGCACTATGGGACTTAACATCTGAGGTCATCAGTCCCCTAGAACTTAGAACTACTTAAACCTAACCAACCTAAGGACATCACACACATCCATGCGCGAGGCAGGATTCCAACCTGCGACCGTAGCAGTTGCACGGTTCAGCACTAAAGCGCTTAGAACCGCTCGGCCACCGAGGCCGGCAACGATTTTCAGTACCATTAATTAAGCCATTGTCAATTCCATCCGTAAACCAACGAGGTCTTGTTGCATAATCAGAGCACTGAAATATTCTGATGTCAACAGGAATTAGAGCTCCTGAGAAGTATTATGAACAAACTGTCGTACACAGCAACAACATAAATGTTGGCTAATATTTGTAAATAAGATTTTAACTTCATGCCCTGCGCAGAGTATGACAGTGATTTAAACTCGATTCGCAGAACCTGCCACGTTATGAATACGTATTCACTAACGAGGATTTATGACAGACCGGGGGTCGAACCCAGATTTCCTGCTTATAGTAAGCAGTCGTCTTAACCATTAGACATTCAGATCAAGTCTCCAGACCTGACTTCAGCTTACACGGTCCCATGTTTCCAGCAAAGATGTCCCAACATTACTACCAAACAGTGGCAGGTCGGCATCGCAGTGTCCTATCGGCCTGATCATGAACTTCTTTCGCTTTCTTTTTTTTCCCTTAGTTGGTTGAAGAATCTGCAGTACTCCACTAAAAGTCTCCCTGTAACTAGTTCGGCGCCATTTCAAAGTTATGCAACCAATTATGACGAGATAATAAATTTATTAATTGATTCTGGCGAGTCTTGAGATCGTTTTTACTTCTGGTTTATTCGGCATTATACTGGAAAACGGTAACGCTATTTGGTGAAATGTTATTCCGCAACCATAGAAGCGGAGTTTCAGTATCCAGATTTTTCGCGACAGAAGACTGTAAAATACGTAAGAACATCGACAGAAGACTAAAATACGTGAGAACATACAGAGTGAGTCTTTTTTCCGCGATGAAATAGTGGACAACACCAATAAAATCTAAATTCTTTGAAAATAAATAGCCGTTGTAAATGAGGAAAGAATAATTGAAAGTAGAGGCGAGATTCGCGAGTCAGCCGGCTGAGGGCATCAGAAGCGCTCGCGGAGTGACATCTGTGGCCGCGCCGAAAAACTAAGTAATGGCTTTTATTTGTGGCTCGTAGAAACAACAGCTCCGCCTCCATCTATCAAAATGGTGCAATTTTCCGAGTAGCTACTGAAATCTCTGCGTTCCCACCGTGTATCTACTGAGTGTTACATTTTAGTTGCTTTCAATAAATCAATAAATCCTCTTCTTTCTACCTATCTCGTTAAACTCCGAAGACCCACTTAGTATGTTTGTGCATATACTAGCTTATCTAAATGCACTGAATGTTCCTATTGACAGTAAATAATTTATTCAGTGTTCTACCTCCTGTTAATGTTTTGAATGGGTACAGCATGATTCAGGCAGGCACAGGGACAGCTGTTGGGAAGTACACGACGGGTGTATTCCTGCGTTATGTTTCACTGCACGACGGTTTAGCTTAGCGGGTAGCAACGATGGAGGCGCAAATGTATGCCAGTGATAAAACAGATTACATTGCTTAGGGAGCCAGTTTTGTAATCTGTTCAATTTGTTTTTTTCATGCGGGGTATATACCTTAGGCTGAAAAGACGTAGGGGATGATGGGAAAAGTGATTCACATGTGGCAAACAGAGCAAAAAACGTATTTGCTCTGTCACCGCTTAAGGTTAAACTTTGTCGTAAGTGACTAAGTCGGAAAAATAAAGATCAACGTTTCGCCTATGTCTTGGTTATTAGGAAAGTAGCAACAGCTACAACTAGGAAAAACCTAATTAATAATCTCTGGAGGATGATGTAGTATGTTGTCCCAGTTACTCGCAGATCACTCAGTATTGTCCGTTACTGCATAAAAAATGTATTATGGTAAATTCAAGATTGCTTGTTAAAGGCAAACAGTGAGAAGGTGCAATCCTTCTGAATATACGGCTTGTAGAACAATATTGCCAAGATGTAATTTTTTTTACTGCTTCATTAACTGTTTTCTAACATTTATTAGCATGACGCATTTCGGCAGCATGCTGCCATCTTCAGATGCATACAGTTACATGTACATTACTCTGAAGTGTGGTGATAATTACGTGCTGGGCGTGCCAGTGAGGTTGTGTATCGAAATTTAACCATTTGTCGCTGGAAATTTGCTTAGAACACAGAGCAGTTAAGATTCTTCGGTGTCTAAACATCTGTATGTGAAAGTGTTAAGTGATGGTGTGTTTTACGTTGCTGTGCGTGATAGCCAAATTTCCGGCAAAAAATAGTTAAATTTCGGTACACAGCCTCACTGGCACACCCTCCAAATAATCCTCATGACACTTCAGATTAATGTACATGTAACTGTAACGCAGCTGAAGATTGCGGCTTGCAGCCGAAACGCATGATGCTAATAAATATTAGTGAAAGGTGACAGACGCATTAAAATAATTTCATAAATTTATAGTAGAGTTCTTGATCTCCCTCAGTTGAATTAAACATGAAAAAATTCTAAAAAAAAATAATACTCTTAGTCGGGGCCATGGCAAGAAAGTTTTCTCAGCATTTTCAGTGCAAAAACTATCAGAAACACAAACATTTAAAGCACACGCAGAAAAAGGTAGCAATAATGTTTATTCCTCAACCATTGCTATAAAATAGATAGGCAGAGAAGGCTTTTTAGTCTCTGATGTTGAATCTTCACAAATAGTGAGCTGCTTCATATTTTCCTCTGCAATTTCCATCCAATTCGCGCTTCTAAATTTTCGTGTTTTTGTTAATTTTTTTACCTTTGCTACAACTCCTTTATCTGCTTTGGCTGTTGCTGCTCTCTTTGTTATTGTTTTTGCCGTATCCAACTCATTCCGTCTGCATTAGGACGGGGTACATTTTTTCTGCATTCTGGCAGCGCCTGAGACTGTTTACACTTGGCCATATTTAGGTGTTTTTCTGTCATCTCTTACGATTGATTATTATTGTCTAGCGTTAATCTGTCAAGTGATATGCGATGCTGTGGTCCTTCTATGCAGTTACAATCGGCGATAATACCACCATCAATGACTCGTTGGCTGCGCAGGGTAGCCGCGCGGTCTAAGGCGTCTTGAAACGGTCCGCGCGGCTCCTTCCGTCGGAGGTTCGAGTCCTGCCTCGGGCATGAGTGTGTGTGTTGTCCTTAGCGTTAGTTAGTTTGAGTTAGACTTAAGTTAGATTAAGTAGTGCCTAAGCTTAGGGACCGACGACCTCAGCAGTTTGGTCCCATAAGACCTTACCACAAATTTCCAACGACTCGTTGCCCTTCTCAGTTGACTACGCCGACGGCAGTAGTCCCACCGTGTTACGGAGTGTTGCCACGTATTATGTCCTGTGCCTGCGCGATCTCGCAGTCAAAGCGTCTATCTGCGGGCTATCTGCCAGCGATGTAATGTAATGTGATGGTATCGTGCGTCTTGCCTATCTTGCGTTCAACTGCCACACCACCGGTTAGTAATGTACCTGATTACTTCAGTCACGTGACACTGTGAGCCTTTCCATTCACCGTGGCTTGCTGTAGTGAATGGCCGTTGCCTTGAAATGTGGACAGATGAAAGGTAATGCCTGTAGCAAAGAGATAGAACCCTGTAGTATACGTACATACGAGTAGTTCCAAGTAGCCGTTTGCAATGGAACATTAACGTAAAGCAAGTAGTTCAGGGTAAGTGAATTGCATCTGTATAGGAAATTGCAACCAAGTCGCTAGAGCAACCAGTGCTGGACTGTTATTCCGGCGTTTTGAGTCCTTCTCAAATAGGCACGACAGTGGAGATCCAACGATATCGGAGATGTGCTGCTAGATTAGAGGGTTGGGTTGGGTTGTTTGGGAAAGGAGACCAGACAGCGAGGTCATCGGTCTCATCGGATTAGGGAAGGATGGGGAAGGAAGTCGGCCGCGCCCTTTCAAAGGAACCATCCTGGCATTTGCCTGTAGCGATTTCGGGAAATCACGGAAAACCTAAATCAGGACGGCCGGACGCGGGAGCTAGATTAGTGTCAGGATGGTGTAGCCCAAGGGAAAGTAAGACAGATACGCTCGAGAAACCGAAAGAAGAATTGTTTGAAGAAAGACGACGTACAAGGGTTGGAAAAAAGTATGGAACCACGGCGACAAATGTATTCTTGAACAGAAATGTAATAAACAAAAATCGATAGTGTCGGTACGAAATACTGTACGCCATGCATTGTACGATGCCTAGCAGAGTAACCCAAACTCCAGAGACATAACGGAGGTTGTTGAAGAGCATCTTTTGTGTGGTTCGGTAAAAGGGATACATGGTGCCCGGTGGCTCGTTACAGAGTAAAAATGCATTTAGGATTTGTTAGGTTTATTACCCAGTGACATTCGTCCATGTGAAAATTACTCGCAGGAGTGGAAAAAAAAAACATAAAATGCAAGACCAAAGCGTTCACAAGAAAACAAGGAATAATTTAACGATCTTGAGATGCAAAAGTACAGTAATGATGTGGGGAGTCGTCGCTACTGCAACAGCTCAGCATAGCATTGTTTTGCCACTTTTCCATTACATTCTTTGAACTCATGCACGAGATTCAAATCGGCGTTGTACCAAAATACTCAGAAAATATCACCGAACAACCTCCGAAATTTTCTCGATGATAACTGCGTTCACGCTATATACGTAGTGTTACACAATAGCTGTTAGTAGTTCAAATGGCTCTGAGCACTATGGGACTAAACTGCTGAGGTCATCAGTCCCCTAGAACTTAGAACTGCTTAAACCTAACTAACTTAAGGACATCACACACATCCATGCCCGAGGCAGGATTCGAACCTGCGACCGTAGCGGTCGCGCGGTTCCAGAATGTAGCGCCTAGAACCGCTCGGTCACTCCGGCTGGCAGCCGTTAGTGGCTTCTAAGGCTTGTAAAGGGGACATAGACGACCGTTTTGTATGGAACTTGTGTCCGGAAATGTACGGTTTGCATATTAAAAAATTTAAAGATTCGATCACTTAACAATTTCCCACTTCACGGCACGGTAAGTAATGCTAGAGTTGAACAACACATGTATCGAGAATGTTTTCCAGTTCACTTCAATCCACCACATACTATTTTCGTTAGATATTAGCTAGTAGTCCATCCCCCCCCCCCCCTCCCACCACCACCGTCGTCAACCTAAGCTCCCGAGTAAACTTTAGAACGAAAACGAATTTACTTTCAAAATTTTCACTTTTAAAATCACGAAACATGAATCAAATTTTGTTATTGCAAGTGTTTCATTACAAAACGAACTAATTATTCAATGAAACAATTTTTACTGATTATTTGTAACAAATTTTTTATAAAATTGTGAAGCAATTCTCAGTGCATAGAGTGTGCCACCTCCAACGTCCTCTTAGAAAAGGAAGCTAAGTACCCAAATCAAGCGTAATGATTTGTTACAAAACATACTTCCTCAGCATCACTCTCCCTACCAAAAATTGCTTCTCCCACACATCGCGTCCCCACTTAAGTTATCCAAACTAACATGTGTGCACAACACTCTTTCACATTTTTTGTAAATCACTTGATTGTGGACTTCTTACTTCTGAAAAGGCACAGATTGGAAGACTTCAGGCTGCCAATGTGTTCCGACTGACCACCGTCATTCACAACAACAAGAATAATAATAATACAGCGTAGGCCCTAAAGCAGTCGAGTAGACATTACATAGTTGTTCTTTTGTTGTGCTGTCAATTAGTTCGTCTATTGTTGCGAAGTGAATAATGAAGCAACTTCTATTCTGTAGTGGGAGCTACCTACAACACGAATAACACAATTTCCTGAATATTTAAGCATATGTGCTTATATGTGTCAGTTTCACTGTCATAGGAGCGTGGTACAAAGTACAAAGTATGTTTATAGCGGGTGAACTATGTGAGGAAGATGATGTCCATACATTCGCTTGACAAGCTGTAACCACCACATGGTGCCACACATTAATGGTAGTATGAAAAAACGTAATTATTGGTAAATTACGTATTCAGTATTATCGCCTTATGCAATTGTGATAATAGTAATGATCTTTTGAAAACAATTTAGTTTCTCGACCGAATCATTGTTCAAAGTTTTGTTTTTACTCCTTAAAAAATTACGTTTCACCCCTCAGAGAGTATTTACCCTCAGGTTGGGAACCACTGGTCTACAGAAACGGCCCGTGAACCTGGTACGTTCGCAACCAGGAGTGTTGACTGTGGTGCTGCAAGGACGCGCACCGAGTTTGTGGGCCGCGTGTATGAAAGCATGCGTCGTAAGTACGCCTTGGGGAACGAACAGCTAGGTGGCCACGTGGAAGGAGCCCGTGTAGAACACACAGGGCAGACCTCATTGACTCCGCTGTGCACGTACCGTGAAGCGAGAGATTTGAAAGTGATCCGAGTTTAAAACTGACTTTATATTATCCAAATGGTACATTTCCGGACTGGGGTTCCTTACCAAAACTTTATCTACAAGTCCCGTTTACAGCCCGTAAAAACCTGTAATAGGAATAGTGAAACACCCAGCAAGTAGATGTGGACATGGACAGGAGCACACGCCTTCTCCGAACACAGACACTACCTCTTATTCAGTGACTGACTGACACAGGTTGTGGCAGGCTAATGGGAGGAACAGAGCTGTTCCTTGTCTCCAGCCCGTTACACTGATTCGCAGATTGTACTACATTCCCACGTAATAGGTCCTGCCACTTCCTTTCAAACCACGAACTGCCGCGTCTCCTACGCTTGCCATCAGACCGGCCGATACTGTCTCGCCCCCCGCCGAACGGGAGCCGTACGCGCTCGGCAGTCACATTCTCGCTAACCGGCTACTATTTGGCTACTCTTTTAATTAAAAAGAAAATTGGAGCCGCTTAATGAAGGCGTGTAACGACGGCGCGGCGTGGGCCGGCACCATTCTAATTTCCGCCGGTGTTAATAACAATGAGGCGGGTGTCCAGGGCGGGGCCGTCAGGAGCGCGGCGGGTTCCAGTTCCAGCTCCAGAGGCGCGACACGCGCGACCGGCCGTAAGCTGTGCTCGGCTGGACGGGCTCCAGCTGTGCGTAGGCGCAGGCGCTGCTCACGGAACGCACTCCAGCACAACGCCTCGTCCCTGCTAATGTTTGCCGTCAAATAAAAAACTCTTTTTCATTGGACGATGCGAATGAAAGAATAACTGAAACAACAGCCAACCACAAGCACGGTTAAAAACAATTACCTGAAGCAAACCATGACTGCCTTCGGATTTCTTACAAATCCACCTTCCGATTGTTGTTACAGGTTTCGTTGCTTTCTTGCTGGGGACAGAAAATGTTTGTACACTGCTTACTAAAATGTACGACAGGTTTCGTTTTTTTTCACCTCTGTCAAAACATTAATGAAAATATTTCAAAGTTATTAAAACGTCAAATGTCGTGAAGACTCACATGCTGTATGATTCTGTGTGACGAAATCATCCTGCATTTTTGTTATGAGTTTTAGTATCAGCACAGTTGTGGACGTGCGCTACGTGAGTGGTGTTAAATTCATTGGGACACACTTTACACTACGCCATTCTCTGTTCGATGGCAGCACGCTACAAACATTTACAAAGCGTGCTCGAACTTCTTGCGAGTAACATAAACAATATTTTCAAAGCTGTTGCGCTGGTAAAGGTGTTAGATTAGCCATGCTGCGAGAGTGCGTGGGCATAGTAAAATATGTCTTTGATAATACAATTGAATTAATTTAAAAATCGGAAAGAGAAGTAAAATTATTTACAATAATATTTAATATGCAGAATGATTAGGATTAAACGTACAAAGATTATATATAAATCGTACCAAACACTATGCACAGTACATAAGCACAACAAGACAAGTTTTCTATTATAGTGATAAAGCTAAGTTTCAACATTGAATTTATAGTTGCGTCTCGCATATTAAATAGTAATATTTTAATACATGGTACTATGCATATAATTTAAATGTGAATTTTAACAGCGAAGGTATAAGTAGTTTATACTGCATTCAAACAAGGTGGATATAAAGAAATGAATCTCTAGTAAATGTTACTAAACAGTGAAGAAGAAACTTTGTCTATTCTAGTGCAGAAAATCAGAAACGAATACAAAACAAGGCCCTGCCAAGAAAACAACGAAGCCTATAGCAACCATCTGAAGATGGATTTGTAAGGCATCCGAAACCGGTCATGCTCTGATTCAAATAAACCTTTTCAAACCACACTTGTGGCTTGTTGCTGTTTTAGTTTTAAACCTTATAGTACTGCAACCACGGTTTTCAAACTGTTTTTTCGAGAAAATAGCGTGAAAGAAAAGATGTAAGTGGGGAGTTGATCATGCTTGTCACGGGCAGCAGATGAAGTCATGCTCTCTGTGGAAGACATGTACACGGAAAGTTGGTGCAAGCAGTGTTCGGACCTACAATAACTAGAATCAAGACATCACCTCCCTGATTTGCAGAGGTAGGTCTGAAGGAAACTCAGTGGTGTAGAACAGGTCGGAGACACTTCAGACTTGGATGGATCTACATCTACACCTATACTACTCGACCCACCTTGTGGTATGTGGAGGTGGATACTTCCGGTATCACTATGTTTTGCCTTCTTCCTTATTATGATAGCGATTGGTGAGAAATGCTCATATTATATATAATTTCCCTGTTGTTTTTCTTTTTTTCGTCGTGCTCATTTCGCGAGACACAGGGGAGGAATTAGTATGATGTCCAACTGTTCCCGCAACGTACTCTCTCGGAATTTCAGTAGTAAACCTCAGCAACAAAAAAACCGTCTGCCACGGGAATTTGTTGTACATCTCCATAACAGTCACTAGCCTACTAAACGATCCCGTGAGGAAACGCACCGCTTTTTGTCGGATATTGTCTGTCTCTTCTACTAATCCAACCTCGTAAGGGTCACAGACGGAATCGATCGAACAAGGTTTTGTACGCCACTTCTACCGTGGACGAATCACATTACCACAGAATTTATGTCATTAACCTCAACCTGGTGCCTCCTTTTTCTGCAACTATTTATGTATGATCAAATCACTTTAGGTCGTTCCGTATGGTTACTCGTAGCTATTTTACGGTAATTACTGTTTCCAGTGATTTTACAACAAAAGTTTAATGGGTCAGTGGTTTTCTTCACTTATTGATGCCAGTTATCTTCCGCTGCCATACAGAAATGACCCAACATCGTACGGCTGAGATGAAGCTAATGTCTTTGGTAAGCAAACTACGTGTTTCGAATACACGCCGATAGATGGCCTGTAAAGTTAGACACTTGGTTCCTGGTGGAAGGAGGTTACAAGATGGACCCAAAAAAGAAAAAAATTGAAAGGATAGACTCCACGAAGACCAATCTGAGATTCACGTTTAGGCTACGGCCACACGAGCGCTTTTTTCACGCGCGTTTCTTCCGGCGTTCACGCCGACATTATAGACCACTGCGTGTTGAATGGGGCTGGCCACACGAGGCGTTTTCGCACGCCGCGGGCCCGCAAACTTCGGCGTTCACGCTGAGCGAACGCTCTCGGGTGCATTCGTTCTGCGTGTTTTTCACGCTGGGCGCTGGCCACATGCACGGGAGACACGCTGCGGCAGAGTCCGGAACCTCAGCCCTTTCCTCCGACGCTTACCGACAATTACCGAACTGAAATCGTAGCGATGCCAACATATGCAACAATGCGTGGAGCGGTATTATTTCAATGGGTATTTCATAATAAAGAACATAAGTAGTCTAACAATGCGTGGTGCGATATTATAAAAAGTAGGTATTTCATAATGAAGTAGCCACACATGTCTTATTTTTGGTTTTATAACATGTCAAATGCATGATAAATGTAAGTGGTTTGAAAGCCAAAGTACGAGATTTTAGTTGTTTATGTACGAGGAAAAAAGTTCCATGGTTGGCAACCCTGCTCGGCAGCTCGCTGTTCAGCTTACGGACAGACTTTGCCGTCCTCGCTTCGTTGTCTTTGTAGCAGTATTCTTGTATTTTGTAAAGTGCCAGAATGGAGCGTCTGGACAGTGAAATCATTATTATGGAAGTGCGGAAACATCCATGGCTGTACAATACAAGGGATCCGGAATACAAAATTAGAGAAAGAAAAAGAGAATCGTGGCGAGCAGTTACAGCGGCAGTTCTGGGAGAAAAATGGGATGGAATGGATAACAAGCAAAAATCAGATCTAGGTAATTACAGACAGTAAATATTTAGTTTATTGCTATAAACAGTGTACAATGAAATTTATGCATGAATAAAATGTTAACAAGCCAATACAAAAATTAGTCGTCATCCGAAGAAGTTTGCGTAATGATCTTGCCATGGTACAGATCCTTGAGGGGAACAGAAGTAATCAGCAAAATGATCTCTGATATTTTTGCCACTGACCGTTCCTTTTGTCCCATGTGCCGGAATACTTTCCATTGTGCAAGTCAGTGTGTCGTCAAAATTGTAACCATCATGTTGTCTCACAAAATTGTGAAGTACACAACATGCCTGAACAATAGTATCTGCCACATCCACGTTAACATCGATTGGACGAGGGAAAATTCTCCATTTATTGGATAAAATGCCAAATGCACATTCCACATAACGTCGTGCTCGTGACAGTCTGTAGTTAAACACTTTTTGTTTATTCGTAAAGTTTTTTGCGGGATATGGTCTCATTAAATGGTCACTCATCGCAAAAGTCTCATCAGCCACAAACACATAAGGAATTTTCAGTCCACAAGGATCATTCGGAAGTGGCGCAGCTTCTGGAAAATTCAGTTGCTTTGAATATATTGGAGTCTCCTTGATGACCAAATGCCTCTAATCTATGAATCTGAAACAATATTTGCTGTCTACTATGGCCATCAATACAATAGAAAAATACTTTTTGTAGTTATAAAATTCGCTGCCTGATGTCCATGGTTTAACGATTCTAACGTGTTTTCCATCTATGGATCCCACACAATGAGGAAAGTCTGCTGTCTTCTCATACTGGTCGCTGATATTCTTCCACTCTTCTGTAATCGGGGATTTCATATACTCCACTTTCAGCATCTCCCATATGAAAGTGCAAGTATCTCCAATAATATCAGCAATTGTGGATCGGCCGAGAAGAAATTCAAAATGCAGAGAACGCATCGAATTTCCAGTCCCCAGATGCCTGTAAAATTTGATTTGATCAGTTAGAAATGGTTGGGGAAAGCCAATGGATTTTCTCTTTATGTATGCTTCAGGAAATGATTCTCACTGCCAAACGTATTTTTGTGTGCTATGCTACTTTATCGTGATTTTTTCCATGTGTAAGGTGCTCCGTTGTCCTGTTGTCTTCATTGTAATATATAAAACAAAGAGGAATATTGAAATAATTGTCTGTCTTTATATATAGTTACTGGTGAAAGTCTGCAAAAACGTCGATCTTTAGTTAAAAACTGCACATGGATTTATACATTATACTAAAGACAACACAAGACTGCAGTACCAGACAGCACGCACAGATTCACTTGAAAATGGGAACCATTTCATAAAACACGTTGTGGAAAACATAAATGGAAAAAATCGTTCTTGGTAGTAGAAAAATTGTTTCGTACACAAACCTGTTAAATGATTTCATTTTAAGTAGGAGAAATTTAATGAGCTCCTGGTAATTACATAAATCTACAATACTTTTATTCGTTATCTTTTAGGCATAGAAGTTCAGAAACGGTGGAAAAGCATGAGAGATTCCTATACAAAATATATGAAAAGCAAAGGAACAAGTGGTGATGCTGCTACGTCCAGCAAACCGTATGTATTTTATAAGCAAATGACGTTCCTTGAAGGAATGCTGCAACAAAGGACTTAAGTGACAATTACCCCTTACTGTCTGTGGATTATAAGGTCACTTGTTGAACATAGCAGCTGTTTCAGTAGGTTTAATATGAAAGGATACTGTTTTAAATTATAAAAAAAGGTTATTTTTTCAGAACTGCTGGGAATATGAACGTCATTGAGAATGACGACAGAACACAGAGCGTACTAGCACCAGAACCTCGAAGTGAAGAAAATATTTCAAGGCCAAAACCAAAAAAGCGGAAACAAGATACGTTCGAGGACGAAATTGTGAAGGTCTTAAAAGGGCATTTGGAACAACCTGCATGTTCCTCATGTCGCAACTTCCTGTTATTAGGAAGCTTAAAACGGAGGACAAATTAGATTTTCAAACGAAATTCCTTCAAATTTTAAGGTCTTACACAATTCCGACGTCTTCACCTTCACCATCTTCACCAAGTGGCAGCGATATCAATCAGTCTTTTGTACATCACTACGAAAGCTATTCGTCACAGTCCACAGAAGAAAGAGAAGATGCTTTTGTGACACTTTTTGGCTTGTAATTAAAAACTATGTCAGGTCTTTCAGATCTAGAGTTTTTTCCTTGGCATAAACATTTTTAATTAATATTAATGTCTAAACAGAGAAAGAACTAAAAAATAAAACGTACCTTAAGGTTACTGCGAGTTTTTCTTCTGAACTGATACATTCCCTCATGTCCGTGTTCCTTTTAGAAATTTTCTCTCCAATCATATTCAGAAGCATTTCAAATGAGTTAACCGACATCCTGTAGTATTCAAAGAACTTGTCTGGATTTGCCTTCAGTTTGTTGTGTAGAAGCACGAACTTTCCTTTAGTTGTCGCTTAATATGGGATGAATCCAGTATTTTTTTTTTTCCTGCCGTCGTTTCCGACGCCTATGTACGACTAACGCAGCACATACTGCAAGTACCGCGTACTTTTTTAATGTATTTCCGCTCATAGTTGATACTAAACTGCGCACAGTAGATGCTGTCACAGATTGCACCAAAGCACTATTGGTGTTTCGCTGGGCTTCACGCCGCGTGAGAGAGGCGGCCATGTGGCCGCGCATGTTGCGTGAATTCTGGCAGAAACGCGCGTGGAAAAAACGCTCGTGTGGCCGTAGCCTAAAGTCGGCGTGAACGCCGGCAGAAACGCGCGTGGAAAAAACGTTCGTGTGGTCGTAGCCTTACCATGACCCGCGGCAGAGAGCTACAACATGTACGTACGTTTGTTTCAGCTCTACCTGTTACTGTTTACAAAATCAATGACTGCTCCGTGATCAGTTGGATTATAAAATGAAGTTGGGCGTCCACGACTGGAACAGACACACGATCTAGAATTACAGTGCGAAAAGTTTTGGTTGAATCTTGCACAGCGTACAGCGCTTTTTGTGAATCTTGTCTGTGGGCTAAACGCCAAACGAACAAATAAAATATCGTTTTTAATAGTGTCAGCCACACAAATCACATAACTTTTTGTGCAGCATCTAACACTGAGCCACATTATGCCATGTGTTTGGTTAGTTTGTAGAAACTTAAAGACTGAAGTCGTATCTAAACAGTCAGTGATTCGAAAGTTAGTGTTCGTACACTTATGGATGAAGAAGGAACCGAATTTGAGAATATCGTAGAAAAAGAAGAAATGTTGAAGTCTGTTTATGGATTTTCCTTTTCAAAGCAATATTTGTATCTTCCTTTATAAACTGCAGCTCAGTTTAATTCTCGCACCAATGCAAAGGTGGGTTGTACGGATATTAGTGTCGGTAACATTAAGAAACAACTGAATTCGCTAAAATCGAGCAATCCTCCACGGCCCGATGAACTGTACTCAGAAAAAACAAGTCATACCTGTCTACAACAAGGGTGATAGAAGTCATGCACAAAACTAGCGTCCAATCTCATTGCTGTAGATCTATTTTAGAATCCTTGAACATACCCTGAGTTCAAACATTTTGAGATGTCAAGAACAGAAAGACATCCTCCATGCCAACTGTACATCGATTATGTCTTCATTTCGAAATTTTCTCACATGACACAGAGAAAGCTTTGCATCAAGCCAGTGCGGTAGATGCAGTATTTCCTGATTTACAAAAAGCATTTGACTCAGTATCATATCTACACTTATTATAAAAAAGTACGATTGTATAGGATATCAAGCGAAAGTCTTGACTGGATTGAGGATTTGTTGGTAGGGAAGATGCAACAAGTTATCTTGGATGGAGAGTCATTGAAAGATATAGAAGTTACTTCGGGTGCGCCTCAAGGAAGTGTGTTGGGACCATACTGTTAGCGTTGTATTTTAATGACCTTGAAGAGAATATTGATAGTAACCACAGACTCTTTTGCAGGTGATACGGCTGTCTGTAATGAAGTACTGTCTGAAAACAACTACGCAAATATCCACTCTGATTTTCATAAGATTACAAGACCGTGGGAATATTGGAAATTTGTTTAAATGTACGTAAATATAAACTAGTGCACTATAAAGTAGACCGCTTACAAAACACTTGTGCGTCCCGTCTTAGAATATTACTGAAGTGTGTGTGACTCGCATCAAATGGGACTAACAGGAGAAGCAGGGATATTGATCGTGTCCACAGAAGGGAAAGACGAATGGTCACAGGTTTGTTTGAGTCGCGCGAGAGCGGAAATGACGAAAAACCTGAACTGCCTGACGCATGAAGACACACGCAAATTATCCTGCGAAAGCCTACTTGCGAGGTCTCAGGATGTCCACTGTGCATAGCTATTGCAGGTAGCGTAAAGATAGGAATAGACTAATCACAGCACGCAAACACTTAGTTAAGAAGTCGTCCTTGCCGCGCACCACACACAATAACAAACACACACACACACACACACACACACACACACGATTCGAACGGTAAGAAGCAATAACACGTGGTACAGTGCTAAGTTTCCTCTTCAGTGGTTTGCAGAGAATGTATTATAACTTACAATAATATCTTTGATTCCAATCTTTAAATCGTTGCAGACTGCATACCAAAGATTCTGAATAACTCGAAGCTATTTCTTGAGCACGTCCGTTGTTTCCACAGGTAATCGGAGCTCTTAGGCATTGTGAACGCGTTTCTGTCCGCATACCCCGTATTGTGGATAATTTTCCTTACCAAGTTTATACATAATAATTACGTTTTACTAAGAACAATTGAAGATAAAATTTAATACTGTAGTAAATCATTTTAGAATGCCAAAATGTGCGAAATTTGTAATAATTGTCGTTTTGGAGTTGGGTACTTTGCGTTAGGATTGTGGCGCAAGCAGCGCAGGCGCCTGGCGCTTGGCGTCTTCCCATTGGCTAGCGCGACGTGCAGACTGGAATAAAGTCCGCCTCTTTAGCTGAGTGATAAGCGCTCCTGACTGCCACGCAGCGAGCCCGGGTTTGATTCCTTGCCGCGTCGGAAATTTTCTCCACTCGGGGACGGGGTGTTGTGTTGTCCTCATCATCATCGACACTCAAGTCGCCCAATGTGGCGTCAACTGAAACGACTTGCAACTCAGTGACCGAACTTCATCAAGTAGGGACCACAAATGTGATTTCACTTTTTTCACTGAAAAAAGGTGAAATATGTCTTTTAATAACGTTTTTTCTTTGCCCAACTAGCTTTAATGAATCAAGGTTTAATGCAAACACTGGAACCGCAAAACGGCAAAGAATTTTAATTCAACCCCTAGACACCGAAATAAGGAGTAATATTTTGACCCCAGCAGTGTCGCTTAGCGTTGCATTATATATAAGAAATCCGAGGACACGGATGGACATAAGTTCCATACTTCTAGAAACTCAGAGGTAGGTCAGTATTGCCACTTTGGTTTGAAAAGCTGAGAATGGAGAATGACACTCCGTGATGGTCGCTGATCTTCTGTGAGGAGACAGCACTGAAATAAGATGGTGAATTAAACTGAGTGCCGGACCGAGACTCGAACTCGGGACATTTGCCTTTCGCGGACAAGTGCTCTACCATCTGAGCTACCCAAGCACGACTAATGCCCCGTCCTCGGAGCTTCACTTCTGCCAGTATCTCGTCTCCTACCTTCCAAACTTCACAGAAGCTCTGCTGCAAACCTTGCAGAACTAAGTCATGTCTCTGAAATATCCTTTCTTCCAGAAGTGCTAGTTCTGCAAGGTTCGCAGGAGAGCTTCTGTGAAGTTTGGACGATAGGAGACGAGATACTGGCAGAAGTGGAGCTGTGAGAAGGGGCCGTGAGTCGTGCTTGGGTAGCTTAGATGATAGAGCACTTGCCGGTGAAAGGCAAAGGTCCAGAGTTCGAGTCTCGGTCCGGCACACAGTTTTAATCAGCCAGGAAGTTTCATATAAGCGCACACTCCGCTGCAGAGTGAAAATCTCATTCTGAAGATGGTGGATGTTTTAAAAGATGTAGACTAATACCGACAGAAAACATTGGTGTGTTGGGGAGAGGAAGAGAGAGAGAGAGAGAGAGATGAGGTGGAGAGGGGAGTATGAAAGAGAGGGAGAGGGGAGAGGAAGAATGAAACGCAAGGAGAGGGGCGAGGTAGAGTGAGAGTGAAAGAGAGGGCCGAAGAAGAATGAGAGGTAAGAAGAGTTGCGAGGAAGAGTGAGAGGGAAGGAGAGGTGGGAGAAAGAGAGCAGTATCGACGAAAATCTTTTAAGTGGAGTAGTAATTTGCAGCGTATGGTTGTACCTGTAGATGTAAAATGTACGTACGTCTAACGAAGGAAGTGTTGACATAGAGCTTATACTGAAAAAACAACCTCAGGTGTGTGGTATACAAACCTCCTTGTACTGAAAGAGGAAATCGAATGTATTCCAGGGAGCACAGAACGAATTGTTACCAGCAGCTTTGCTCGGTGAGAGAGAGAGTAAGAAGTTGAACAGGAAGAATTAGTATCCCCGCAGGTCTGTAGCACAGTAGAGCACAGCCATTGCTTCTCCACAGCAGCCGCGATGGTGGCGGCCGCTAATTCATGCCACACAGTTAGCTGGCAGGTTTCTGGACGCCCTCTCTTCCAGACGGCCCCCTCCCTCAGCCCCCTCGCTCCAGAGCACCGCCTAATCCCGCGAGCAGCGGCGCTGTTTTTCCGGCTCTTTATTCTTAGCCGCCGACTCGTCTCGATAGTCCCCCGTTCTTCGGCACCGCGTTATTACCATAAGTCCCGGCCCGCCTGCCAAGTACAGTCGCGACCCCGCAGGCGAAGCACAACTCCTGCAGCCAGCGCCCGACCGACCCACTGGATTCGGGCCGCCTTGGCTGTGTTTCGGTACCGAGCCACGCCCAAGTTTTGCGCAAGGTAGTAACAGCAGCATCCGACAACCTTAAAGATAACCCATAACGCAACGTAGAGTGTTATTTGAAGCTAAATTCTCATGGCTAACTTATCAGGAATTGGAGATACCATCGTGTTTCTCTTTCTAATTCCGTCATGGCGCAATCTACATGTACTCTACATGATTACTTTGCAATTCACATTTATGTACCTGACAGAGCTTCAAGCTACTTCTCGACCGTTTCACCCTCGACTGGGGTGCGGGATAAACGAGCTCTTAAATCTTTCTGTGCGAGCTCCGATTTATCTTATTTTACTATTATGTTAATTTCTCCTTCTGTGTGTGGGAGCCAATAGAATACTACCGCAACATGATGAGAAAGTTTGTGATTGAAATTTCACGATAAGTTCGTTCCGCAACGAAAAACCCCTTTCTTCTAATGATCGCCACCCATTTCACGTATAATTTCCGCGGCACTCTCTTCTCTCTTTCACGATAGCACAAGACGAGCTGCCTTTCTTTGAACTTCTTCGATGTCTTCCGTCATTCCCATCTGATGCGGACCCCACACCGCACAGCAGAACTCCAGAAGGCGACAAGCGTACTGTAAGCAGTCTCTATAGCAGACCCCTTGTACTTCCTCAGATTTCCGTCAATAAATCGCAGTCTCTGGTTTGTTTTCCCTTAAACATTATCTATTTGAT
Organism: Schistocerca cancellata; assembly: GCF_023864275.1. Classification (NCBI taxonomy): domain Eukaryota; kingdom Metazoa; phylum Arthropoda; class Insecta; order Orthoptera; family Acrididae; genus Schistocerca; species Schistocerca cancellata. The sequence goes on from NC_064626.1 coordinate 1,039,528,457, forward strand.
CGTTTCAATTCATAATTGTGATACCTAAGTATTTAATTGAATTGACAGCCTTTAGATTTGTATGCTATATCATGTAATCGAAATTTAGCGGATTTCTTTTAGCACTCATGTGGATGACTTCCAACTTTTCATTCTTCAGGGTCAACTGTCACGTTTCGCACCATGTAGATAACTTGTCTAACTCATTTCACAATTGATTTTGATCATCTGGTAACTTTATCAGACGGTAAATGATTGCGTCATCTGCAAATAGTCTAAGAAGACTGCTCAGATTATCTCCTAAACCGTTTATGTAGATCAGGAACAGAAGAGAGCCTCTAACGCTTCCTTGTCGATGTCCTCTATTTACCTTTCCTAATATGGATTTTACTTGATAACATCTTAATATAGTACCCAGATACTTACACAAATGGGTGCTGAAATATTCATCACCGGTCTTGCAATCAGTTACTATACGATTGTTCCTCTTTGTTACAGACAGAATCCTACCCTTTAAGTGCCAATAATATGAAAAAAATATTATTTTAATTTTTTCACAAAATTAACCTGTATTATCATAGTAAGCAACGAATACAAGAAGAAACTGGTAAAACGTAAACAATCAGATGTTTTAAGGAGGTAATTTCACTTTACAGATTCTTCCTAGACAATCCCATATCTCGAAACTTTCATGAACTTATAATGACTAAAACAAATTATAGTCCTAAATAACAATGAAAAGTGGCCTAAAATTTAGTATATTTGTATGAAATATACATACTACTTCAGTGGTTTCACTTCGAAATCACTCTTAAAAGCAGATGTTCGAACACAAATTTACGTAACAATAACTTCATATGTATTTACTTTCTTAGTCAATGGTCTCCTCAGAATTATCACTACAAAAAAAAGGCTCATGTCACCATCACCTGCAATCACGTAGCGCCGATTGTTGTTTTCCAACGACGTTAATGACTGCTGCAATATATCACATACTTAGAAGTACCTCATTGCAGAACTAGAAGACTTTGTCTTACAATAGCATCGGTGGTTTCATGCAAAATGCATTCATACTTCAAATAAATTATTGGAATGGTGGTCTGAGGTAGAAACTACTGGTACTCAAACGTTTAAAGAGGTCATGTACCAAGCGGTAATTTTGTCCATGCCTTGGAATTCCGTACTATCGTCCAGCGACTCTGTCCTCCTGCAGACAAGAGCATCGTCGTCGGAAAGTCATAGTTTGCTGATCATACCTGATAAATCGTTTATGTATATTGAAAATAATAGGTCTCCTATTACGCATCCTTGTGGCACACCAGATGTTACCTTCGTTTCTGTGGACCATCTGTCGTCCAGTATAGCGTCTTGGGTTCTATTAGCCAAATGTTATGTATAGAACACTAGCGCAACCCATTATTGAGTACGGCTCTAGTGTTTTAGATCCTAACCAATCCGGATTAAAAGAAGAAATCGTACCAATTCGCAAGCGTCGTTGTAGATTTGTTACTGTTGGGTTCGATCAGCATGTGAGTAACACGAAAATGTTTCGTGACCAGTAACGGGAATGGATGGAAGACTACGTTCTCCTCACGAAACAAAACTAAGATAATTTTGAGAAGAGGTATGTGCTGCTGACTTCCGACTGATTTTAGTAGCGCCGACGAACATTACGCGTAAGGACCGCGAAGAGAAATTAGAGCTCGTACGAAGACACATGGACAGTCATTTATCCCTCGACCAGTTGGAGAGAGAATGACTAGCTGTGGGACAAGGTAGATTCGCCATGCAGTGTATATACGTATTTCTTGAGCCAGTCGCGTAGCCTACTTTCAAAGTCAGATGGTTCAAAGCACTACGGGACTTAACACCTGAGGTCATCAGTCCCCTGGACTTGGAACTACTTAAACCTAACTAACCTAAGGACATCACACACATCCATGCCCGAGGCAGGATTCGAACCTGCGACCGTAGCGGTCGCGCGGTTCCAGACTGTAGCGCCTAGAACCGCTCGGCCACCCCGGCCCGCAATGTACGTTTGGAGCACAGTATTGTATAGTAGTGAAACTTGGACTGTGGGAAAATCGCAACAGAAGAAATCGAAGCATTTGAGATGTGGTGCTACAGACGAGTGTTGAGAATTAGGTGGACTGATAGGGTAAGGAATGAGGAGGTTCTGCCTAGAGCCGGAGAAGAAAGGAATTGTGGAAAGCACTGACAAGGAGAAGGAACGTGTTGATAGGACATCTGTTAAGACATCAGGGAATGACTTCCATGGTACTAGAGGGCAAAAAATGTAGAGGAAAACATTGATTGGGATACGTCCAGCAAATAATTGAGGACGTAGGTTACAAGTGCTACGCTGAGATGATGAAGAGGTTGGCACAGGAGAGGGCTTCGTGGCGGGCCGCATCAAACCAATCGGAAGACTGATGACAAAAAAAAAATAAAAAAATAAAAAAAAATCTTATATCTTTAATTTGCAATAACAATGAACATGAGATGGCGAGAGTGCAGGAATGGAACAGATGACGGACAGAGAGAGATGTTGAGGATGAGGAGATGGAGAAAGAGAGAGGGGAGGGGAGAACGTCGACAGCAAAAGGGGGAATGGAAACTACGACGTATATCCAATTTCCACACATATGTAGCGGTTTCACTAGTATAGCATAAAATCAGTACTGTATCGTAAGAAAACTATTGGACAATAATTTCCTGTAGTGACTTGGGATGGAAATATTTTTGTTGAGATTTTGTACGGGTGCAGTTTAGTGACTTGGTTTTAAGAGGAGGCTCCGGCTGGTGGACGGACTGGAAGTTCTCGGATAGGTGTCAGGGTGGCGGCAGTGGTGCGCCCGGAGTGTGCGCGGGTTGCCGGGCTTGCAGGCGCGGGCTCGCAGGGTGCAGGGTGAGGGGCTAAGACGCGCTGCGGCGGCGGCGGCGCCCGGGCCAAAGCGTCTTACGACGAGGTCTAATTCCTGTTAGTCTAAAGTTTTAATTCACACCAGACCTACTTACAGTTAAGAGTTGCCTGAAAGACAAGGAAGGCGCAGCCGCCCCCCGCAAGCTCCACGGCTCCACCACCGCCGCCGCCGCCGCCGCCTGCTAATACGATTTCACGGTGGATTTGCGCTAAGATTTTAGCCCTCTTTAATGCCGGGATGCCTTGTTAGACACAATACAAAGGGCCGGGTCCGCGTCGGCGCTCGGGTCGCCGCGCCCGCCGTCGCAGCCGCCTGTGCACGTGCGGGACACGGCGTCTGCACGTGCCGGCCGACGCGACCACGTGCCGCTGTTCTCACCCGCCCTCACACGTCTGTTCTCCACCATACGTTGCATTTCACTTATCAAAAAACAAACAATTCTTTTGTTAAATTTGTTCCGTGAGGCTATATCGGGCACGAAAATAACAGTTAATGTCGTGTCATTGTTCGATGTCTAACAAAAATAAAAAAACCTGTGTGCGAGTAATTTCGTCTGTAGCAAGTGTGTGTAAATTAGGGAAAGAAAGCAACCTTATAAGGGCAACCACAAAGTTAAGCCACCGAAACTTTTCTGTCTGTGAGTATTTAACAAACTTGAAGCTAAATCCTGGAAGGGTTAATAGCGTACTGCGCTTGCAACTTTAGCTCCATACGAGTTACCTAGGCAACTGGGCTACGCACGTCTCACTTTGAGAAGGATGGCGCGAGCCAGGCACGTCTGCTTTCATGCCCTGCAGTTAAACTCGCTGCCAGTAATGTGCACCTCTGATCCTGCAGTCAAATAGTATTTGCATTGGCAACAATTCGGAACTAATAAAATAATCAGAAACGTTAAGTAAAAGATAATGAAATGGTTTTATTCTAACGTCTGAAATTGATGTAGATGACACCAGACAATTATGTTGAATAATGTTTATTCAAATACATAATCTCAGGTAAGCGGAAATTGGTCCTACAATAACCAGTTATAAAACAGCCAGAAAGATAACCTTGTTACAATGCATTAAAGTTACGTTAACTGCGTTACAAGAATTGTAGCAGGATCCCCAAGCTAATTAGTGATCAAAGACACGTGAAAAACTAAATCCATATCGTAATTACAATAACGAAATATTCGCCATCTCAAAGTATTTCAGAGTTCACCATAACGATTTATACAGCATCACATGAGAGATAACGGGTGGGACCGCAGCGTGCCTATTAAATTCGCGCCGTCTGTGTAACGTTTAAAGTACTACGATCAGTTCTAACAGTCACTTCGCTGGTTAAGAATCATGTAAAGTCGCCGTTGTGTAACCCCAACCATGCTTTCGCAGTTCAACCCCCATTGGGAGGAATTGTATGTGTTTACAGAAAAAGATGGTGTTGCAAAACGTTTAGTATGTCACAAAACGCTGAATTCTTTTAGGAAGTTTAATTTGCAGCGACATTATATGTCGTACCACGCGAAAGACTACGGAAGTGGAAAATGTGATGGACCAGATCGTGCACAGGAAGTTATTAAACTTAAAAGGAAGCTATCCGAAGAAGATCTGGATGACGAAGAAAAATCAACTGAGACAGCTCTCAGAGTGAGCTACAAAATTGCTTTGTTTTTAGCAAAATCCCTGCGCCCCTTCACTGATGGCGATTTAATAAAAGATGTTTGGTAGTTGCAGCGGAACATTTGTGTCCATCTCAAGTTGAACAGTTTCGGATTGTGCCATTATCTGAAATGACCATTATGCGTCGCATACAGGACATGGCAGACGATGTCCAGAGCCAGCTTGCAATATCTATAAAGATTTTATGGCGTATTCTCTAGCTCTGGACGAAAGTGTTGATATCACTGGAACAGCGCAGCTTTCCATATTTATTAGAGGTGTTAATAGAGATCTTCAGGTGAGGAAGGAGCTCCTCGATGTAGTAGCCATGAAGAACACTACAACCGGAGGTGATATTTTAAGTAGTGTTGGAGAAAGTGTTGAAAATTAGGATTGCCGTGGAATTCTTTAGTTTCAGTGTCTACAGACGGTGCACCAGCGATGACAGGGAAAGAAATTAGGTTTCGTTGCGCTGTTGAAGGAGAAAATGCAAAAACTGACCGTGCCGAATGAAATACGGAGCCTTCACTGTGTGATCCACCAGGAAAACTAATGTGCAAAGAGTATCACTCTAAAAATGTGATGAGTGTTGTTGTTCGTACAACCAATTATATAAAGAAGCATGGGCTACAACACAGACAATTTAAAAGCTTTCTTGAGGATGTAGAAAGCCAGTATGGTAGCCTGCCTTATTACACCGAGGTCCGCTGGCTTAGTCGTGGCGAATTATTAAATCGAATTTTTGCCTATTAGATGAGATAAATATGTTCATGAAAATAAATAACATGTGTGTTCCTGAATTGAAAGAGCCTTCATAGAAATGTGATCTCGCGTTCTTAGCAGGTTTAACTAGCCAGCTGAATGCTTTGAACATTTCACTACAAGGTAAAGATCTGCTAATTACTCATTTCATAGATCGAATACGAGCTTTTAAAATGAAATTGACACTTTGGGTGAGTCAGCTGGAAACAGGAAATCTAGCTCATTTTCCTAAATTATCATCCATGCAAGATGTTCACAAAGACTGTGAACGTTATTCACATAGTTTAGTTGCCCGTAAGGAAGAATTTTATCAACGCTTTCAAGATCTGACAGCACTAGACAGTGATTCTGATCTGTTCTCCTCTCCATATTCAGCGAATATTGAAGAGATTCGTCCTGAGCTGCAACTAGAAATTATTGGATTGCAGTGTGACAGAGAATACAGAGACAAATTTCAGAACAAGAAAAACATTTTGGAATTTTACAGGCACTTCCCTCAGGATAGATTTCCTCATTTGCACAAACTGGCGGCTACAATAATATCAATGTTCGGTTCCATGTATGTTTGTGAATAACTGTTCTCTGCAATGAAATGTAACAAGACGCGCCTAAGAAACGCATTGTCTGATCGAAATTTAAACTGCACGCTGCGCCTACGACGCACAAGAACATAGACGCAATTGTAAAGGGCAAAAAGTACAAGATAACAGAGAATCCCACACTTCAGTGACACCTTTTATTGTGTAACAGTTCACAAATTAATACGAATGTAGAGGCATACACTAAGCTAATAAAATTATGTGGCACGTGTACATTCTCCTTTATTTGTTTCATTTGTCACAGTAATAACCCGTGAGTGATATCCCTGCAGGTGGCCGCGAATTTACATTGACTGGCGGCAGCTGTTGTGTGCCCCGCGTGACTCTCCCCACTGTCCGCTCTGGTCTGGTAGTGGGGGTAGCGTGCTCGCGCTGCTCCGTGCTCGCGCCTTGCTGCTCACAGCTTGCTCCGCGAGCACGTATGTTGTGAAGCCCTGCATTAAGATGTGGCCGTGATAACGCTCTGCCTTCTTAGTCTATGGAACGTAATAACGAGATTAGATTTCAGCAGCCAAAATTTCAGGCCAGGAGTAATCATACCTTCAGATCTTTGGCGTAGTGAAAGGGTTACAGTGATTTACAAAATCTTAATTCTCGCAGATTTGAATAAAAGACTTCCAGGTGCAGTGAGGATTTCTACTATACGCTCAGACCTCTTATGATGGTGATGGTATAGAGGAGGGAGAAAAAGAGGAAGGGATGGGGGAGGAATGTAAAAACACAGAGGAAGAGGAGCGAGGGGACCTGTTTATGTGTCATGTCTCAGAACAGAGATTGGTAACCCATTCAGATATGTTTAGAAATTATCAACCTTGATGAATCAATGGCATCTTAAATCAGGACCAAGTCCCAGAATAATTTTCTTGTTGTGAAATTGCTGCTACATTCATGGTGTCCCAGGAGGAACGGTCAATATTCAAGGGCATGACAGGAACAACCATTTGAGAAAGACTTCATGTGGATATATGACCTATTCCGAATGGTTACCGAGACAGAAGACATTTAAAGTACACTTTTTAATGGGCTAATGGCGCTAACGTATTTTTGTTACCCACCCAACCTCTGTGACGTTTAATTCTAGTTCAACCTACCTCTTGTTTTCAGTCTATTTGCTCGGGATGTCTTTTCGCTATTAAACTACCCCGTTGAACGCACAGTTGTCCATGTAAAGTAATGAGTGGGAGTGAGAGCAGCATGGGTTAAATGTGTCTGCACAAGCGCTGACGAAAATTCGACAAATCTACACTAACGAAGAATATACAAATACGGTGCATGTTTACGGCTTCTGCGATGTAGTGTTCCTGCTGCTGTAATGTGTATGATTGTGCTTACGAATTTTTCAATTGATACTTTGTAAAAGTGCATGTGATCATGTTTAGTTTTAGCTGCACGTGTACACATTCGTCAACCTGACAATATATTGAATAACATAGAAAATAAGTAGAAATGTACGATAAATGTGTTCTGCTCGGAAACCATTCGGAACAGGGTTTATCTCCGGATGCAGTTTCCTGCTTTAAATGATTGTTCCCGCATTATCACTGAATACTGACAATTCTTCCATGGACACCCTGTACGTAGAGCGTAATGTAAAGAACACACGTTTCTGCTCCCTGCACGTCATCTCTGTAATGTATTAAGCATTACAGAAGAAGAGAACCACTGCTTTTCTACTGTACTGTTGGCGAGAAATCAATGGAAACAGTATGTATCGTAAAACACGTAATAGTACCTATCCGGAGAGACCTGAAGTGGAATGAAAACTTGAAACACATTACAGGAAAAGCAGATGCAGGTTAAGAATCATTGGGAGAATCTAAAGGAAATGATATTCATTCGCGAAAGAAATGGCATACAAAACAGGTGTTACATCAGTTCTTGAGCATAGCTCGTAAGTCTGGGACCATTACGAGATTGGACTAGCACGAGAGAGAGGGAGAGAGAGAGAGAGAGAGAGAGAGAGAGAGAGAGAGAGAGAGATCAGCGCAGAAACGTTACGGAGGTGTTCAGACTTCTCTGGCATATGTCATTAGAGGGGCTGTGCTTCACCGAGGGTTTGCTGTCTAAATACCGAGAGCCTACCTTCGGGAAGAGTCGGGCTCTCACGTACGTCTGGCGAAATGACCACGAAGAGAACATCACTAAAATTAGGGTTCATCCGGAGTTTTACCGTCATTCTTCCTATGTAACTTTCGTGGATGGAACAGGGAATGGGAAGAAAAGATAGTGATACCAAAGACACTTTCTGCCGTAAATCGAAAGATGGCTTGCAGAGTATAGACGTAGATGCAGACGGACAGGTCTTAGCACTAGAATTAACAGGCGGGGTTCGCATTCGTGACTCGATAAATGTCGGATTTCCGATGCCAGACAGCGTTAGCGATGGGTGGGGGTGGGCGCACGTCACGCGGAGGCGGCCACAGTAATCCCAGGCGGCGCCTTAATGAAAACGGGAAATTTTGTTTCTTAAGTCGCATTAGCGGAGCCGATTATGCAGCCGTGTCGTGAGCGGCGGCCCGGGTCGGGGTCTGGCGGGGATTGTTTTCGGTTTGCTGGCTTGCTTAAAGTTGGGGGCGCCGTGTATCGGGGAACAATCGCGGCGCACGCCACAATGCGACGGCGGCTGCCGCGGGGGGCGCGGCGCCTCGCCTAATGCCCGCATAATGCTCGCCGCCGCTCGTCTCGTCTTGCGCAGCCGGAGCTCGGCCCTGCGCCCACGCGCTCGCAGCTTCCCTTAATGCCCCCCAGGTGGCACCTAAACTTGCTCGGGCGCCTCGGCAGGGCCGTCTGCCACCGCAAGTTGACCCCACCACTCGGGGGACGTCACCCATCGGAGCTGGTATTCGGGGTTTTGACTCTCTGCCTGCTGTCCCGCCGGTTATAGCCCAGTAGGGTAAAGGACCAGTCATTTCGCTTACCTATTCGGATCTGCATCCATACTCTGCAACCCATTGTAAAGCGCTTGGCAGAGGGTACTTTCCATTTTACCAGTTATTAGGGCTTCATCAATTCACATATTGAACGCGGGAATGTTGTTGTTGTGGTGCTCTTCAGTCCTGAGACTGGTTTGATGCAGCTCTCCATGCTACTCTATCCTGTGCAAGCTTCTTCATCTCCCAGTATCTACTGCAACCTACATCCTTCTGAATCTGCTTGGTGCATTCATCTCTTGGTCTCCCTCTACGATTTTTACCCTCCACGCTGCCCTCCAATACTAAATTGGTGATCCCTTGATGCCTCAGAACATGTCCTACCAACCGATCCCTTCTTCTAGTCAAGTTGTGCCACAAACTTCTCTTCTCCCCAGTCCTATTCAATACTTCCTCATTAGTTATGTGATCTACCCATCTAATCTTCAGCATTCTTCTGTAGCACCACATTTCGATAGCTTCTATTCTCTTCTTGTCCGAACTATTTATCGTCCATGTTTCACTTCCATACATGGCTACACTCCATACAAATACTTCCAGAAACGACTTCATGATACTTAAATCTATACTCGATGTTAACAAATTTCTCTTCTTCAGAAACGCTTTCCTTGCCATTGCCAGTCTACATTTTATATTCTCTCTACTTCGACCATCATCAGTTATTTTGATCCCAAAATAGCAAAACTCCTTTACTACTTTAAGTGTCTCATTTCCTTATCTAATACCGTCAACATCACCCGACTTACTTCGACTACATTCCATTACCCTCGTTTTGCTTTTGTTGATGTTCATCTTATATCCTCCCTTCAAGACAGTATCCATTCCGTTCAACTGCTCTTCCAAGTCCTTTGCTGTCTCTGACAGAATTACAATGTCATCGGCGAACCTCGAAGTTTTTATTTCTTCTCCATGGATTTTAATACCTATTCCGAATTTTTCTTTTGTTTCCTTCACTGCTTGCTCAATATACAGATTGAATAACATCGGGGAGAGGCTACAACCCTGTCTCACTCCCTTCCCAACTACTGCTTCCCTTTCATGCCCCTCGACTCTTGTAACTGCCATTTGGTTTCTATGCAAATTGTAAATAGCTTTTCGCTCCCTATATTTTACCCCTCCACCTTCAGAATTTGAAAGAGAGTATTCCCGTCAACATTGTCAAAAGCTTTCTCTGAGTCTACAAATGCTAGAAACGTAGGTTTGCCTTTCCTTAATCTAGCTTCTAAGATAAGTCGTAGGGTCAGTATTGCCTCCCGTGTTCCAATATTTCTACGGAATCCGAACTGATCTTCCCCAAGGTCGGCTTCTACTAGTTTTGCCATTCGTCTGTAAGGAATTCGCGTTAGTATTTTGTAGCCGTGATTTATTAAACTGATAGTTCGGTAATTTTCACATCTGTCAACACCTGCTTTCTTCGGGATTGGAATTATTGTATTCTTCTTGAAGTCTGAGGGTATTTCGCCTGTCTCATACATTTTGCTCGCCAGATGGTAGAGTTTTGTCAGGACTGGCTCTCACAAGGCCTTCAGTAGTTCTAGTGGAGTGTTGTCTGCTCCCGGGGCCTTGGACGCGGGAATAAGGACTATTTAAATGCCTCTGTGCGCTCTGTTGTTCATCATGTCCACGCCATCCATACGGGGCCGTTAGGTAGTGGACTGTAGTTGTATTCGTGGAGTCATAATTTAAAACTGGTTCTTGAGACTTTGTAAGTAGGCTTTCTCGGGGTAGCTTGCGTGTTTATTCACCAGTCTGCCCGCACAATTTCTTCAGCATCAGCGTCATACTCTCCCATTGGTCAAACAAACCTAAGACCATTCGTACTCCTCTACTTTGCATACCTGCCATATTCACTGTTAGTCCTATTTCGTACAGATGCAACATCCTTGAGCAATATTCTAGCTCAGGTAGCACAAGTGCCTTGTAAGCACTCTGTTTTGCAAACTATTTTCATTTGCCTAGCGTTGTACCAATGGACCGAAGTCTGCCACTGCTTTGTCTACGACTGAGGCTATGCTATCGTTCCATTTTATATTCCCAAAAACTATTACTTCCATATATATTTATGAGTCGACCGTTCCCAATTGTAACACAATATTATAGTCTTAAGTCCGCAGCTCCTGGTCTCGCGGTAGCGTTCTCGCTTCCCGAGGACGGGGTCCAGGGTTCGATTCCCGGCGGGGTCAGGGATTTTCAACTGCCTCGAGATGACTGGGTGTTGTTGTGTCGTTTTCATCACCATAATTCATCCCGATTACGGTCGGAGGAAGGCAATGACAAACCTCCTCCACTAGGACCTTGCCTAGTACGGCGGTGCGGGTCTTCCGCATCGCTCCCCCACGCTCCGTCAAGTTTTTTCTTTTTGTGAACTTAAAACTTGTACGTTTCTGAACGTTCAAGGTAAGTTGTCAATCTCCATACCACATTGGTATCTCACCTAGATCCATCCCAACATTTGTGCTTTCTGCAGAAATTCCGAGGCTACTGTTAATATCGTTTTCAAAGCCATCAATAAACAGCGTGAACAACAAGCTTCCCGACACACTCTCCCCACGTACGTATTTGTCGATGACTATCCCTGGAAGTTAATATGCTGCGTCGTCTCCGCCAAGAAATCCTCAGTCCAGTCACAAATTTCGTTTGATACATCAGAGAGGCGTACGTCTTTTGTCCTCTTTCGTAATTTATGATTTCATGCACTGCTAATAGTTTGCTGCTTTTGCTGTCTAGTAGAGCATGTGCTGGTACATGGGAAAAGAACACGATGAAACGATACAGTTTTATTTCTTTCAAGATCAGCAGCCTTTTCCCTTGCCAGACCCTGACGGTCTGTCTGTACGAAATCGATGCCTAGAAGAGTTTTTTCAAATAAACCAGAGTAGATGAGAGAAATTTCTTTTCCTGAGTGGATGGGAAAACCAATCTCCCTTTTTCCACTCCACAGATGTCCTGTAACACAGCATGCTGCAAGTCCAGAGCTTTCCCGCTTTTTTCGTGCTAGCTCTTTTGGCAAGCTGAACTATACCACCAAAGATAGGACTTCTCTATCAGACGATGACTATAGTCTTTTAACCATATGAACGACCCGCAACTCTCGTGTAGATACATAACACGAGTATGAAATACATTCTAACAGACTGCTTTGAAGTTCACTAGATTAGCTGATTCTGTGATCTGCTTTTTTCAACTGCTCGAAGTGCTCGCTCATAACTTACAAGTCTATCTGTCCGCAGTGTCATATCAACCCATGCAGAGCAATGTTCTATGCTATGTAACAAGAGTTTTTATGTTTACATACATATGTCACTAAAACAGAAGTGTTCTTCAAATCACTGGGGAGTATGGAACGTTCTTCTCGTTAGTCTACTACGTCTCGTCAGTCTACTACGACAGGAGTTACATATTTAAATGACAGACGTACATGTTTGGAGTATGCACTTGAAAATGAAACATCGCCTATATCAACTGATCGTGTGAAGCAAATGACTGTGCTCGTAATACAGCTAAGGTGGAATGTGGCACTAGTTTTTTATAAATTTGTGGCCGTGGACCCGATATGAAAAAAGAAACATGTCATCGAGTGGGAAATTTTGTCAGTTCTAAGCATTTCCTATCGGAAATTAGGCTGTTCTGATTCACAAGTGCCTGGGTTTTCACCGAATTAATGTTTCTACTTTTATTATTTTGAGAAGGTGATATTTTACAGTGTGTAAAAACTGTCTGAAAACAATGATTGCAGACAGCAGTAGTAATGAGTTTATTATACAACCAGATTCAGTCGTACATAGGCCATCTTCAGGTGAACTGTGACATTGTAATCACATGTGTGACAACCTATAACCATTGCCAACCACCACGTTACTCCTCTTCATTTAACTATGAACCAGGTTTACACGTAGCATGGCCGGCCAAGGTGGTCGAGCGGTTCTAGGCGCTTCAGTCTGGAACCGCGCGACCGCTACGGTCGCAGGTTCGAATCCTGCCTCGGGCATGGATGTGTGTGATGTCCTTAGGTTAGTTAGGTTTAAGTGGTTCTAAGTTCTAGGGGACTGATGACCTCAGCTGTTAAGTCCCATAGTGCTCAGAGCCATTTGAACTATCTGACCATGTAGCATAAAGTATATCTGTGGCGAAGCACATCACAATATAACAGATATATTGCACGCTGTATCTGCTCCTGATTTATAGTGAAATGGAGACGTTTGATTGTGACATGATACTTGATAGTGGTTATGAGTTGTCCCACATCTGATGTCGATGTTACAATACACATGAAGGTGGTCATTTCATGACAGAAACTGGTTATGTACGAAATTGATTAATACAGCTGTTTGCAAGCATGGTTTTTTCAATGGTTCTCATTTTTAAATCCACGAGATTTAGAGAGCTTCCTTAGATGAATTTCGTCAGGTGTCGAGTGCAGATTACTTCCTTCGACACCTGGTGCAAGGAACTAGAAAAAATGTTGAAATATCGTGTAAAGAAAGATGACAACATTAACAAAGCTGCAGACTAACGTATTTGAAAATCAAAAATTACGTAGTGAAAATCTGATAAGAATCTAATAGGAATCTGATAGGGTAGTGTTCCTCGAAGGAATAGAATACGAGGCACGACAAAGCGACGTAACCTGTGATGCTGTGTGACTTTGCGAGGTAATGCAAATTAAAAACGGCGAGGAGGCTCTTGCCCATCTTTAAAGAGAGGAGGAAGCAAATCTCCCCGGTGCACGGAACAAAGGAGAATTCGGCCCGTGGAGAAGAGTTGGTATCAGCTTCAAACTCCGTGAGGAGGCCAGCACAGGGCTCCGAGATAATGCCTTCTGCGGCGGCCGGGCCGGCGAGTGTACCGGGGCCACGCCGGAGCGGAGCCCGGGCCGGGAGAAGTGGCTACGGGCTAAGCCAGGTAACAATAGCGCTAATCCCCCCGGTCCGGTCTTAGCAGCCGGCCGCCGCAGTCTTTAATATTCCAACAATAAGTCGGGTGGCGCCGGGCCCGGGAACAATGAGCAAGGTGTTAACGGCGCCGGAATCTCAGCCGGCGTTAATCTTATTGGCGGGCGGGCGGTCTGCGAGGTCGGCGCTCCGGCGCCCCCGCTACCGCCCCCACCCACTGCCGCCCCCACCCCTGCTCTGACCTCGCCGCCTCTCCCCCAACCCCAAAAACTGGTCGCGCCATTGTTAACTCTAGGGATAAGACGCCCGCCGAGGTTGCGCCGTGGATGGCGTTCTGCGCCGGGGGCGATCCACTTCGTGCTCCTTCCATTCCGCTGGCGCAAAACTCTCTGACCAATACCACGAGCGGAGGAGGAGGAGGAGGAGAAGAAGACAGAGCTGTAGTATATATGAATTAACGAATACGGTGCTAATGCTGCACAGAAAGTACTTTTAGGGGGAGGGGTGAGGTACTAGACCCGTAATTTTAGGTGAGGTTTTACAGCTACGAAGGATGCCGTAGCGAGGGTGCAATGTACCATACAAATTATAAAAATGGATGTACATATGTATATATATTCCAAATCCCCGCATAAACTAGTGGACCGATTTCAACTAAACACATACTGTCTGGGAAGAATCAGTGTGGAGATAAGAACCACCCACCTATCAAAGGGGATGGGATGAGGGTGGGGTTGAAAAAACAGTGTAGCCCACGACGGTCATGAGCCACGCAACGATTGCCTAGTTTATTCACACATTTTACCACGTCGCTTTTGTAGTGGGACGTTCCAAGTGACTATATATTAGTCTTCCTTTCTTCATCTTTAGATCAATTCATACTGTTCCGAGATTATTACCTTTTCGTTGAGTTTATAGAATACTTCGTGTATTTACCGATTAATTGTGACATTTGAAAATGTTCATGTATGTTGTCTTTATACATGCATTTACGTGTGTAGATATTTAATCTGTTTCTCTTTTTCTTATATTTGGGAACATTAAAAATTACATGCTGCACCAACTTATTTGCCTAGTATTTTTTAATGCTTACGTCAAGAAGGAGAACTTGCCATTATCCTTGTATCAGAATATTTTCACATTTACCTGCTCAACGTATTTAAATTTTTAAATACTGAAGTATTTGATAATTATGTGGCACTTGCATAACAGCCAAAGAATTCATTCTGCCTCTTTTTGCGACACTTCCACCATTTTTTGTACCTCTACCTAGTCGTTTGTCTGCACCTTCGTGTTTCCATCAATGCGTCTGTGATTTATTCTGACATCCAAAAGTAACTCTTAACATAACGTTAAATAGTTGCGTTGTCATCTTAAATTAGTGTTCTATAGTAGTTGTTGCTTACATTGTGCTCTTAATTGCTTTGTAATACATATTGAGACATGAGATTTTTTGGTATATTTGGTCAGCCTGCCATTTACAACATGCTAAAACCGGGAAATTACACTAAAATAATGTTTTCTGCTTACGCCTCTCTTTGTCTCCGGAACATAAAATACGCAGTTGAACAGGTTTTTCCTTAATCTCTCTCTCTTTCTCTCCCTCTCTCCCTCCCTCCCTCCCTCCCTCCCGCACCCCTCTACGCCCGCACACACACACACACACACACACACACACACACACACACACACACTTCCTCTAGATATTTTACGTGATACTAAGCACTTTTTGTCACAGTCTTACAGCTTCGTTGTTACCACTCTGAAAAGACACCAGCGATACATAAATACACAGATAGCGGTAGTATCGCTTGCATAAGGTATAAAAGGGCACTGCATTGGCAGAGCTGTTATTTGTGCTCAGGTGATCATGTGAAAAGGTTTCCAACGTGATTATGGCCGCACGACGAGAATTAACAGACCTTGAACGCGGAATGGTAGCTGCATCTAGAAGCATGGGACATTCCATTTCGGAAATCGTTAGGAAAGTCAATATTCCACGTTCCACACTGTCACGTGTGTGTCGAGAATACCACATTTCAGGCATTGCCTTTCACAACAGACAACGCAATGGCCGACGGCATTCACTTAACGACAGAGAGCAGCGGCGTTCGCGAAGAGTTGTCAGTGCTAACGGACAAACAACATTGCGTGAAATAACCGAAGAAATCAATGTGGAAAGTACGACGAACGTATCAGTGAGGACAGTGCGACGAAATTTAGCGTAAATGGCCTATGGCAGCAGACGATGGACGCGAGTGCATTTGCCAACAGCATGACATCGCTTGTAGCACCTATCTGGGCTCGTGACCATATCAGTTGAACCCTAGACGACTGGAAAACCGTGGCGTAGTCAGATGATTCCCGATTTCCGTCGGTAGGAGCTGATGGCAGGGTTCGAGTGTGACGCAGACGCCACAAAGCTATGGACCCAAGTTGTCGGCAATGCAGTGTGCAAGGTAGTGTCGGCTACATAATGGTGTGGGCTGTGTTTACGTGGAATGGACTGGATACTCTGGATATACGACTATTTGAAGATCATTTGCTGTCATTCATGGACGCCGTATACCCAAACAAAGATGGAAGTTTTGTGGACGACATTGCGTCATATCAGTGGGACCCTGTTGTTCGGGATTGGTTGGCTGAACATTCTGGCCAATTAGAGCAAATGGTTTGGCCACCCATACGGCTCCTCATGATCATCGAACATTTACCGGACATAATTGAGAGGTGAGTTAGTGCACAAAACCCTGCACGGCAACATTTTCACCATTATGGTCGGCTATTTCTGCAGGGGACTTCCAACGACTTCTCGAGTCCATGCCAGGTCGAGATGTTGCAGTACACAGGGCAAAAGGATGTCCGACACCATATAAAGGGGCGTCCCATTACTTTTGTCACCTTAGTGGACATCCATTGATTCCGTTTAGGAGGAATAATGTTGTTTCAGTTTCTTGGCTCTGAATAAATTTGGTGACAATGTTTCTCCTTTTGTACTGGAGATTAATGGATCAGTCACACCAGACTACACGCAACTTTTCTTTGACAATTTCGTTTCTTTTATAGAACTAGTGTACTCAGTTTTCCATATACAATACTTCAAGCGTGAGTTCGGAAGTGCTATGCTCTGCTACAAATCTATTGTTTATGTAGAAATTACGGCATGCAGCTATATCGAGGCGATTAAACAAGTTACGGCGGAAGTAATGTTGACTTCGTTAGGAGCACTGGAGGGACGGGATGTTGAGCCAAGTGTGGTTCCGCTAGCGCAGTGGTCGCGCCCCGTATAATAAGCACAGATGGCTTGTCGCCAGGCAGGACGGAGGGACCCTCCCCTCGGCCAGAGTCCATTTAAGGGATTACCCGGCGCCTTTCATATAGAATATTATAGACCACTCGCATTTATCCCCGTATCCCTCGCTAAAGCCGTAAGAAACTCCGGTATCAAGTTCCACCACGGTCAGGGGCTTTTGGTTTCCCTAAAAGTCCATCTAATGTGTGCCGTAAACGCGCGAGACAAATGGAGCACGGTCGGTGACACATCAGGGACGTTTACGGGAAGCTGGTTCCATTTCAGCTCTGCCTGCTAGGAACAAGACTATTCCACCACCTGTCGGTCTTGTGGCAAGCCTTCGATACACTTTCGTGTACAGTCTGATTACCTGATAGTTGACACCTTACGCGCTGGAGCTCGTTTCCTGAACGATGGCAACGATATGCACGTGTTTCATACAAAGCACTAACCAAACACTACTCGATCTTTTCTCAGTAGACGCGATTCAGCGTCACATATACAGTTATAAATACAGAGATCGGCTTACGTTAGGTAAGTTTCGCACGCCAATGAAGCCGAATTTTTGAAGGCTGCAATTTATCGTTGGTACCGGGCTATCAGAGTCTTTACTGTAACAAGTTTACTTATCATAGAGACGTAATGTAGTGGAAATTTTGAAATTTGTGGGAAGTTCCTGTGGGTTCAAAACTGCTGAGGTCATCGGTCCTAGGCTTACACACTACTTAATCTAACTTGAACTAACTTACACTAAGGACAACACACACACACCCATGCCCGAGAGAGGACTCCTCGAACCTCCGACGGGGGGGGGGGCGAACTCTGACAAGGCAACAAAGACCACGCGGCAGCGCACTCGTTAGCGAATTAACCCGTCTTGTGGAATGACGTAGATTCCAATCTCATGACACACATTCTAACTTCTTTTATAATTTTCACATCTAATAAAAAAATTGAATTATTATTTTTTTATTCAGTTAAATAATTTAAATGTATTTTATTATAATTTCTAGTTACTTGCCGTGTTATTTTCGTTATCGTATCGTCTTTTTAATTTGCTACTACTTTTCTTCCTACCTTTTTTTTCGTTTGCAATGTATCGTGTATAATCGCCTGTATCGTCTATAATCTATAACCAAGTGTGTGTATGTGTGTCAGATATTTATATGATTCATTACTTGAAGATCATGCAGTTCAATGATTTAATGTTATGAAATCATGGTGGCTCTACACAGAAAAGTGCACCCTTAAACAGTTTTCCACCTGGGGGAAACTTAAATTATTATAAGACGTTTAACTCACATCCACTGGAGATGCCTTATTGGTAAAAGTGGGAATACGCCTGGTTCTGTAAATAAAAATTCTTGCGTAGCGTAACCAGTACAATTTATGTACGTTACAGCTGCTGCGAAAAGTTACTACCACAAGAAACTTGGTACAAATGTGAATGTCGACGTCTCCCTCGACATACAACACAGCCACCTCCCTTTCCAGAGAGTCAATGTTCTCTCCCATCCCCCATTAACAGCGATTTCAGTTTCAAAATGTGGCCCAAAATGACATTTTTAAAAATGGCGCTATTGTCCACATTGAAACAGCAGTATCCGTTAAGTACAAGAAGTGTGGTCGTTGAGCGTTTCACAGCAACATTTACACACGACTATCTGCGTACCGCAGATTTTCGCAACATTTTTAATCTTTTTTTTAAAAAAGAAGGGTGATTTCTATTCGTAAAATTTCCATTTGTTTGAAATATTGCGTTATTGTAGAAAATGGGAAAAGAGAGCAGTGCTATTTTAATAACAATACCGACAGAAACGAGCAACAAACACACGGCATAAGAATTTGTAAATCATTGCTGAGACAATAATATCCATGTTGCCGTCTGTCATTGCTTAAGGTATGCGTGTATGTGCGATGTGTAAGACTTGCCCCCACCTGCCCCATACAGTTGATTCTCGCTGCCGTCGCAGAACGTCTGTTGTAGATTGATTGGTGCTAACCATAGTGCGGAAATATTTTTACGAGGTGACGTAGCAATAAAGTACAATGGCTGATTTGCTTTAAAAAATTCTTGATTTGTCTGTTATTTCTGTGAAATAAAAGAGGAAGGATATTTGGTAACAGCAATCAATCAAAACTTAATGATTCATTCGTAGTATACAATAAAAACAGAAAGTCGTGGATCTGTTGCCTGGTCTATATAATATGCTCTTTCTGCTTGTAAGCCTTGCAAAGTAACACGGAACGCGAAAAATAGAGCTCTCCACCCTCAGTTTTCACTCTTTACCTCTGAATATTCACAGTGCCCAAATTGTGATATGATACCTGATTAGAACTTGATTATTGAACAGAGTTGAAAAAATTAGAATCAGTAGGAGGATACTGGTGTTTTTTTGTAGTATTCAACCATGTCACTCGTCGAGAAAAGCAACGAGGAGTGGACGGACTAAGTTTTCTTTTATTTGCCTATTTAATTGTGCTTCTGCGTATGTTGAAAGTGAGAGAGTGAAAATTTTTCAATGTTTGTTTGATTTCTACGTTAAAATGTAAATGTCGAGTGACTAGGGCCTCCGGTCGGTAGACCGTTCGCCGGGTGCAAGTCTTTCGCTGGGAATCGATCCCGGGCTCTTAGGATTGACATTCTGTCACGCTGACCACTCAGATACCGGGGAAAAATGATTTCTACGTTTCTTACAGGAAATAACAGGTATAAAAAAAACAAAAAATGTATTATTTCAGAAACCAGTTATTTTGAGTGGTTTCACCATCTAAGTTACACTGGCACGGAAAAAGTGATATAATCGATAACTGGTTGTTTCAGCGATAATCGCCATCCCAAGAGAGGGGGGGGAGGCAACTGACAGCCCCCCCCCCCCCTCCCCCTTACTGCTCACGAGCGCCGTCCACAACTGTTCCATGCAGTGTATCGCTCTTTGCCAATCCTCCTGGCTCTCTAAGTGCTGACCTGGAATCGCACGTGTTCGTCACCGCACAGCCAGCCGCGTTCCCTCGCTGCCAGTGGAGGCGCCACGGCCGACGGCCGTGGGGAGATGAGCGACCCGGCTCGGCTCCGCCCGGCACCCCGTCTGAGATAAGCCCCGCCGGGTTTACCGCCGAGCATTCAGCGTGTGACACGCGTGATCCGCCGCGGCCTGATCGCATCTGCGGCGCCTCTGTGTCTGCGCACCCGCCTGCGGCCTCACACACACACATACACACACTGCGTGCCGCGGGCTGCTGCCGCGTCTCCACTAGTTCCAGTTTTCTCTCGTGGGTCGTCTTCCCCATTGTGAGCTCTTGCCTGCAAGTTTCACTTTTGGCGACCTGAGGACGAACGTTGAAGGACGATCGAAACGCTATCTCTTATGTCATTTTAATTTATATTTCGTCAGCACCTCGTTTGAAGTATCATGATATGTATACGCAGTTCCGAATACGAACACCCGTCAGCTGTATGGTGGAATGACGACAGTCAAAATTTATGCCGGACAGAGACTCGGATTTTCTGATTTACACGAGCGGTATTCTTAACCGCTTCGAATAGCCGTGCTCGACTCATGACCAGATCCTTACTTCCGAATGCCATCGTTCCTGCCTCACAACCCGTAGTCGTACCCAGTATGTAATTCTCGTACAGGTGGTGACGAGGGGGGTGGGGGCATTTTAATTGAGTCGCTGCCTAGCATCGGCTGATAAATGCGATATTGCAATGCCTGTGTTATTAACATGCATACATGTTCTAAAGAACATTGCACCGTTCTTCTTAAAAACATAGGCACTGCAATATCAGTATTTAATTTTGTAACATACTGCTAGCAGCAAGTATCATGACTACCTATAATCATAATTTATGAAACAGCTGTGACCAGGAAAAACCAACTAAAATCAAGTACCGCAATGGAAAATCTAGGGTGAAAGAATGACAAGAATATGAAAAGGATACATTGGTTCAAATGGCTCTGAGCACTATGGGACTTACCATCGAGGTCATCAGTCCCCTAGAACTTAGAACTACTTAAACCTAACTAACCTAAGGACACCACACACATCCATGCCCGAGGCAGGATTCGAACCTGCCACTGTAGCGGTCGCGCGGTTCCAGACTGAAGCGTCTAGAACCGCTCGGCCGGCGATACATTGGTACTCACCACATAGAGAATATATTGAGTCGTACAGGCATGTCGAAGGATACTTGTAAACATGTGAAGTGCACCACGAAAAACCTAACAAAATCGAGCAATGCAGCGGTATATCCAGGATGGTATAACGACTGCATTGTGAGGGGGGGGGGGGGGTACATTCGTGCTCACCACGAAAATAAGATGTGAACAGTGCTAGTTATGTCAACCTACTAATCTTATTTTGATACCTCATCAACTGTCATACCAGTTAATTTTATAAGCAGTCCAGTTAATTTCGTATGCGAGTTTTCTAATTTTTTGTTTCAAGGAAGGTTTCCAACTGCTGTTTCTTGTTGCATTCACGTGATTCTTTTGTTCACTTCCGCTGTCAAAGTTTTTCGATGCCGGAGGATAAATGCAAGCGTCACCAAATGACGTGTGGAGGCGTTAAGTGATGCTACAAACTCTGCTTTCGTTGAATTTGCTAAACTGGCGACTCCCCTTTTTAATTATACGCGAATGTACACTAAACTTGTGGTTGACGCTTTAGGGCTACAAGTTGTCTTAAATCAAACATCTCTTCTGAAAACTACAAATAAGTTCGGAATAGTAGACGAATCCAGGTTGACTAATATTTGATTCATCCCCGAATTTATAATTGAAGGGGCGCGATCTTTTATTTAATAGTAGCCACGTTGAACAAGTACGTGTGCTATGCACCTAGTTCTCCACAGAAGTATTATTTAGTAATAAATCATTCCTCAAGGAAACTAAGTAAAAAATCACGTTCTTCCATTATTTATAGATCACACATCGCCACTTCTAAGCTCCTAAATTGCTTGCAAAATATCACTAACATTTATCACTTGAAATCACACGTTGCTCATTCGATCTTTCACACCGTTTTCACTAATGGTTAGTCCTTGAGCCTTTCAGATGAAAATCATGAAATCGTACACTCACTGTCGAGAAAATCTCGCGCTAACTGTTTCGTTCTTTCTACAACTCTGTTTCTGCATAGTAATTAATTTCTCTGGACCTAGCACCCACACAACAGAAAATATATACGTATACAACACATATACACAAATTTTCATATTTTCAAGTAACACCGATAATTTTAATTAAAACAGAGGAAAGAAAAATGTAAATAAAGATGTCAGAAAAATGTGTCACATCACCTCTATTATAAAATTGCTCACGCTTTCAACGTTGCTACGCTGACAGTAGGAAAAAAATACGTTTTCTTGCCTTGATTCGTGGTATAATATCTCAGTAACGGCGTATATCTAATAAAAACCAGATTTGATGCTGTTCTCCTCCTTCCCCTTTCTTAGGTTACTCTTTCCACTTTACATACCAGACCTAACATGGTCTGTTACCGGTTTGCATTTACTAATCTTTGCGTGCTCTTGCTGTTCTTTTCCCATTACTGAGCCTCCCAACGCGAAGGTAACTATTCATGAACGTCGTACATGGAGTCACGTTCATGACTTCTCATGGTAAAGGCCTTCCGTAGACTACTCATCTTCCCTTTATTTAGTTCTTCATTTTGTACGTAATTTGTAACATTCGTCGACAGCACCACCTTTAAACACTTTCAACACTCTTTTTCCAGGCTTCTGACGGTCCACCTTCCGCTGCTCTAGGCGTATACTTTCAGGAACTTCCTCATTATTTCCATATGACTATTTGATACCAATAGTGTTTTGTTACTGAAGATTTTTTTTTTTTTTTTTTTTTTTTTTTTTTTTTTTTTTTTGCGCTTGTGCCAATCAGCTTCTTATATCTTGCTTGCACCGGCCATCTTGTGTAATCTTATTCACATACAAGAGAATTTTGTCATTACTACCACTACAGTGCCTTGTCATTAACTCAGACGTATTCTGTAGTTCCCGAGAAGAGGGTTACTTGCGATGTGTAAAGAACTCAAGGCGGAAAAAAGCGTCGTTACGTTCAAAATTTTAAAAAGGAATTCTTTAAGAAATAAGTTTTCGCTTTCCCTACGTAGACTATGATCCAATATCACCAACAAATAAATTACGACTTTCAGACTTTATTCATTACGACGATTTTGACTGACCAGTTGGCAACACGCCTGATGTAACTTTGAAATGTAATATAAATTATCTCCAAATAGCTGCCGCAATACTGTTTTGTTAGGGTCTAACTAGCTTTGAGAGCTCAGTCATTCTAGAATGTCACAAATGTCAATTAGCTTTTCGACTACTCATCCTTGTGCGCCACTGCACAGTGAAAAGTCAATTACAGAAACTACAAATGCCCTAAATAAATGGAATAATGGGGACCCTTTGCAGATATTATTTGAATTATATGAATACTGGGTGTTTGTTCTTTCCGCGTGTCCGAAAGAAAACGCACCACGCTTTCATATAGTTGATAAGCCTAGCTGGGAAATGGTTCCACCTTCTTCAGTGCGGATGCACAAATGTGTACAGCCTCCTGTGGGAATCTCTTAGTCGGTAACGGAAGTAAAATGGACAGGGAGTGCGGACAGGTGGCGCTCGGTGGGAATGTGGATCGGCCGTGACCTAGTAAGCAGGAGATCCCGGGTTCGAACCCTGGTCTGGTACACATTTTCACTCGTCGCCGCTGATTCCGCTTAATGTACCACTGCATCTGACAGCAGTGATCCCCTTCAGATACGTTTACAGATAATTGGCATATAAGGTTGCAAACAACGACAATAACAATAGTAATATAAGAACAACTAATATACAGAACACACGAAAATCTGAATGTCAAGAATCTAAGTTTTGCTGGAAGTCCTTCGGATACTTTGCGGTTGTAGACAGTCTTTAATTGTGAGTTGAAAGTTAGAGGCAAGTTATATATCTTTGCGCAACGGAAGCCATTCAGCTGCAAAACTTATGCATTTATTACTCAACCAATAACCTCAGTACACAGTTACGTAATTTGAAATCGGATAGAAGTAATCATCCTTCGATGTGTGAGTACTCTGCGGTGATAGTGACAGGAAATGACTTCACCTTTTACTTCAACACGTTTATATAAAAATACCAGGCGAATTTCGTTCATCATATGGATTTCCAGCATGCTAAATTAATTGCAGGGCGACAACTTGTGTTAACCAGTTCGATACAGAAACAGCTAAAATTCCAAGATTCACTTTTTATTTTATTGATGACTAAATTTTGGGTTACCGGAATGCATTTTCAAATTATCCAGACAGACAAAACAGTATTTTCCCAAATAGCATACAAATCATGTCAAGGCCGTACAACTACGTATAACCAAGTTAATTTTAACCGTGAACAGTGATGGAACAAACATGTACGTTTGTTCTATTTCTGTTCATGGTTAAATTTCTCTTCGTTACGCGTGTATGTATAAACTTGTCATGTTTTATGTGCTACTTCGGATTTGTGAATGGATGATTTGAAAACCCGTAACTAGGCATTAGTTAAATAGAAAGTGAATCTTGCAACTTTGGCTGTTTTTACATGGCTGTTTTTATATGCAACTAGTAAAGTGTGTGTCAAATCATCTGAAGTTATGCAACATTCAGGTTATCTTAGAAAATGCAACCATTAGATAAGGAAAGAATTTAACGTTTCATCGACACTGTACTCTTAAAAAGGCAAACACTAGTTTGTATTGGATTGGCCTGGGATTGTGGAAGGGGTATCCCGTTATTTTCCAAAATTCGTCACAATAGCGGTACGTCACTTCTTTTGTTGCAATGCTATCATTTTCCAGGAAACAACGAACCATCCTGAGGCATGTATCAGCAAAGGACGATGGCTATAATTAGGACCGATCAAAAATAAGCATCAAATAACTACAAAAAAATGCGTCACGTAAGGTAAACATACTAAGCACGACCAAACATGAATATTTACATCGAAATTACCGCTATCTGTTTTCTGTGTTACAATTAAAAAATGTTGGAAACAACAGAGGCACATCGTAGCAGGTACGTAGGAGGAGGACGAACTGTAGTGGCATATTAAAAAGAAATGTTAGAGTCAAGCCAAAGACGCTCTTCGTGGATAAATCGATACCCATACAATGTGTATCTAGTTACTCGGCTGAAGAGGTTTAGGGAGACCACTGAAAGCTTAAATTTCGGTGCCCGGACATGGATCTGAACCCGGCACAGATTACGAGTCCAGCGCAGTGTTTCACTCGTTGTAACCCTCGGTCGCAATGCTATGACGAAGCTGCGTTCGTCTTTGCGCCGCGGACGGTATCCGTAATGCG
Organism: Schistocerca cancellata; assembly: GCF_023864275.1. Lineage (NCBI taxonomy): Eukaryota > Metazoa > Arthropoda > Insecta > Orthoptera > Acrididae > Schistocerca > Schistocerca cancellata. The sequence continues at coordinate 1,039,553,847 of NC_064626.1, forward strand.
TCTACTGCATCTGGAGGAGTAAATGTCTCACGGCGCTTATCTCTCAACGAAAACTGCCAAGTACGTCTCTAAGTATGTTGCGGGAATGGAGCACCTCCGAAAGATAGAGGTAACGCCAGTGGGAGGCGCGTTTAAATGTTTTACGACTGCCGTATCTCGCAAACGAGCCGCGAGCGCAAAATAACGCGGTGGCGGCAGCACCAGCACCAGCGAGACAGGAATCATCATCAGTGCGTGGTGGCTGCGGGTGGTGACAGAGAGAGAGAGAGAGAGAGAGAGAGAGAAAGAGAAAGAAAGAATGAATGACTGCGAGCAAGGCGGACGCCAGCCGAGACCAGATGCTTGATTGGGAACAGCGCCTTATGCCTGGCCACAATAAAAAAAGATCATGATTACCTGATAAACCGTGTTCGCTTAAAACGATAAAAGGACCGGTCTTGGGGACGCCAGCGACGCTGCTACTAATCAGCACGGGGGTTCCCCGCCGCACTGCCCCGCCGGCGCGGTACTTCCCCGCCGGGCCAGGCGGCTTCGATATGATTGCACATTAACTTCTGCGGCGCCTGCGCACGGAGAGGGGTGGCGGCGCTGCCCACACAGAGATCTCTCTGCACAGCAGCTTTTCAACGATTCCGAATTTAATGGAAAGAGTAAGGAGGAGGGTAGCGACGCGTTAAGGGAGAAGAAGTCGGCGCGGCAATCTGTGACGGGGACCCACGGTTCCTCGTTTTTCTCTCCTCTCGCTCTCCCCTCCTCCCCCTCCCCCTCCTCCACCCAGCGCAACCGCTGCCCCCTTCCGCTCGGCCCACGCCTGCTTATAAACGATTCTATTTTATTTCTTCATTTCCTCCCAGATGTCAGCGGCGGCGGCGCTTCGCGGCTGTCTCCGTATCAGCCGGCGGCGGTCGTGTGGCGCTGCGCTCGCGTCAAGGCGTCGTTCCACGCCCGCCCACTCGCGCTCTTCAAGAAACAGCGCCCCGCACCAGATAAAGGCGGGACCCTGACAGCTGTTTACCTGCGACTCAATGCCCGCCGACCGACCTGTCTCGCTCGATACTTACTTTTGCCTTAGCTGCTGGCTGCCGGCGCCGCCCAACGGACCGCCAGTTCCTGCACTTCCACCAGCAGCAGGAGGGAGGAGTAGGTGGAGGGGGAGGGGGGGCAGGAGTTTGCTTCGGCACCTGATAGCGACTGGCGTCCTCTAAAGCAGCAGGAGATCGTTTGTGCTCTGTCGTCTTCTCGGTCGCTCTTCGTTACCGCGGTCTGGAGCAGAGCAGATGTTGCTCGTGAGAACTCGTCGTTGGTGTCCGCTTTCACTTCTCCTGACGGAGCTATCTGGACTGGAATGAAATGTATTGACCTACTCCCGAACCTGCCTTACTCATTGACTACAGAGGTCAATACTGTGCCACAGTATTGACGCAGCCATCGGTTAACAAGTACTGAGAATGACTAAAGCGCCGAGACATGTTTAGCCGATGAATAATACACAATGTAAAGTTAAAATCTTCTGAGTAGCTAGGCGGGTCATATTTCTTCGAACAATCGAGGTTGCGACCCCTCTGCAGGGATCTTCTTCAGGATCTTGTGGCGCCCAATGTAGATTGGGCACTCAGTGTACAGTGGAGACTACAAGACCCAAGACCTCAGTAGAGGGGTTGAAACCTCGATTGTGTGAAGAAATATGACCCAGAAGATTTTAATTACAGTGAAACGGCGACGCAAGTTTTCAGATTTACATAATATACAAGGTGTTTAAACGTCTTTGCATCAAACATCTTGAGTGAGAAATTACTTCACGGGGAACAAGTTTTGATAGAGACCAAGTTTTCGCTGACGCTGTCGGCTTTGAAACATCCTGTAACGTGAGCATTGACTGATAACTTCTGCAGTCATGTTTAACGCGCTCACTAAAGCTCTGTGCAAGCAATGTGGCAAATATGCCTTATTGTTTGTTTTGTTTGCACAATTTTTATGGTGTTCTTAGTTTCGATCTGGCAAGCTCTGTTCAGTGCTGTGTAGCTGCCTAAGCAAGTACCCATATTCATAATGATGACAAAGTATACTCGTGTCAAAACGCACATTACGACGGAGACTACTCTGTCATCGGTATGGATTTGAATGTTTCCATAGCTACATACAGGGAGAAACCTGAAATACACGGAAAAAAATTGCAGATGTTCTTCAGGTTTATTTTCTTAGTATTTTGGTATAAAGGACCAGTCGTCTCCGATGGCTCGTTATGGAGCGATAATGTAATTGTAATGTTTTAGTTTGTTACTCTAAATTAATTTTTTCTGTGGAAATACTTTCCAACAGCGAAAAAACCAACAGTATGCAATCATTCTGTATACGTCATACCTACAGATACAGAACTACTGCTCAGTGGTTCCCGTCGCTGCGGGAACAGCTCAGCATAGCATCAGTTGCGTCATGTGTGGGTCCGGAGTGTCGACCTAATTTCTGAAAGCTAAAACCATTTTAAATAGTCAGCGTATGTAATTTTTTTTATAAATATGAACTTAATTGCATCATATATAATTACTGGTCAGTTTCGACCTTCTGTCATTTTCAAATGCAGTTACGTGGATGCAGCCGGTGTCGTATTTAAAAGGTTTGAAGCACTACGTTTAACCGACACAACTGCATTTGAAAATAGCCACGGGCCAAAACTAACAAGTGATGTAATACGCGATGCAATAAGGTTCACATGTACAAGAAAACTGACAGCCTAAGGTGGAAATTAAAAATCGTTTCGTTGTTCCGGTGTTACATTGCATCCAGTGCGGAAAATATCCATGAACAGGATCCGAAATTTTGACGGTGATGTTCGGATTCACCATGTTGATATCAAGATCTTCCTCTTAGACCGAAGCTAGTGATCGATATAAAAATTGGGAAACTGAGACCATGGAAAATAAAGGATAATTTTAACATTACCCAGCAGCTACGGCCCTCTACGTGATTTGTATGTCGCCAATAGAGCTAGCCATGATTCCGTGCAAAATGATCATAATCAGTCATAAATTCTGACTGTGCAGTCATGATGCCAATAATGTAGCAGGGAACTCTTTGTTACTGTATGCTTTCTTAGATAAAGTGTACATGTATTCCAGGACGATTTAGACAAAAAACGACTCGATTAACCGAAATGAAGCCCAATTCAACTCTCATTAACAACTACAAACGTAAATATTTGAGGTAGTCAAATGGAAACCAAACACCTGCCGCAACGGGACCATGGAATGGTTCCATTCAAAAGTAATTACCACACACGTTAAGACATTTCTCCCATTAGTAGACAAGAGGATCAATTCCTGTTCCCTTGAACGCTGTCGGCGGCTGGCGGAACCACAACCGCTCCCATTCTTGCACTTCCTTTTCCAGCCGAAACTGACATCCACGCTTGTCTTTCTTCACTTGGCGAAGATGTGAAAAACACACAGTGTGAGATCGTGGCTGTACGGAGGATGTTGCACTGTTTTTTATCCAAATCACCATAGGGTAGCCTTCGTCGGATTGGTAGTTTGGGGTCGTGCAACAGGATTCTGTCCGACAGCGTTCCTGATCCTTTTGATTTTATGGCGCATCGGAGTTTCTGCAAAGTGTCTTCACAGCGCTGCGCATTGGTTGTGGTTCCACGCTCCATGGAAAGGGCGGGCAGAGGGCTCTGGCAGTTGAAGCAGCAGGTCATTGTGATCTTACCGGAACTTGTGTGGGCAGCTTTGGATTTCTTTGGCAGGGGAGATGTGGGCTGTGTTCACTGTTAGCTTTGCTGTTTGCCAACAGGCTGTCGTAATGCCGTCGGACGGAATCCTCCTGTTGAACGATAACGCCGGACCCCACACTGCTCAAATGGTTCAAATTTCTCTGAGCACTATGGGACTTAACATCTGAGGTCATCAGTCCCATAGACTTAGAACTACTTAAACCTAACTAACCTAAGGACACCAGACTCATTCATGCCCAAGGCAGGATTCGAACCTGTGACCGTAGCAGCAGCGGGGTTCCGGACTGAAGCGCCTAGAACCGCTTGGCCACAGCGGACGAAGGGAAACACCACAACATCCTCCGTACACCCCGAACATTTCACTGTGTACTTAATTATTGACGACCAGAAGAAAGACATGCAGCCGGACGAGGAAATGCAAAAGAGTGCGTCTCGTCTCGCAGTGGAATGAATGTCTTAACACGTGTGGTGATCGCTGTTTAATGGAACCGTTCCATAGTCGCGTTGTGGCGGGTGTTCGCTTTTCTTTTGACTGTTCCTCATATATATACAATTTACCTACTCTTCTAAGCAGTTTGTACTTCGTATTTACAGCCGCAACTTTCTATTTGGCCTTTGGAATTTATTATATATCACTTGAGCGGTTTTTCACGACATGTTTTTCATAAGAAAGACCACAGTGGAAACTGTAGTGCTATTGTTTCCTTGCAGGTCCCATTTTATAGGCTATAAATTTATTCACATAAATGTCATAAATATGGTCACTTTAGGGTAATACATGCTTTTTGGTAGCTGCCATGTGAAGAAATGTTCACACTATCCTCCATTTGTTCTTCGTGCATTTATTCCTCCTTTCGTTGTGAAGTATCTATTCCAAGAGGTCTTCTTTCAGTGGTAATACTATCCTCTGTTGAACATCAGAATGTCAATTTCCACGAGTTGCTTTAGTATTTTAGCAACTCACATTAGATAGTGGCACAGTGGTGAACCTCTAGGGTATGCTTGTAGTATCATAAATGCACACTTCCGTGAATCAGTACTGGACGCTACACAAATGGAAATGCAGATTGATGTGACCCATTGCGAAAAAATGACAATTTGTGTAATCGAGGTGGGGGTTTAGTGACGCTTGGTTTGTTCCACTCATATCTGAAAGTTTCCTTTTCTTAGCAGTTTTCCATTTTCATTAAGATGCAAGATAGGATTGTGATATGATGCTGAGGAGTAGGTATGGTAATAGGGAACAAAAGAAAGAAAGAGAAGGGGGGAGGGGGAGAGAGAGAGACTGAGAATGCAGTGAGTAAAATAACTGCGTAAAGTTTGACTGTATGTGACTGTAGGCTTTCCCGGCGTAAACTATTGATGAAGGTTTCTCGGGTCTCTAGCCGGGTGGTAGCGTTGATATCTCTATGACTTCGCCAGAAGATTGATAGTATGACACTTCCCAAAACGTCGCGAGATATCAACCCTACCACCCGGCTGGAGACCCGAGAAACCTTCATCAAAAGTTTGACTGTGTTTTAGTAATTTTCTCTTTGCTTAGGGCTGCCTTTGCATGGTCTTCTCATTTTGTGGCAACATCTCCAGCAGGCACGGAATACCGCGCTATGTTGACTGACGACTCTACAACTCTGCGTCACAGTCCCCAGTACTGGAGGGGTTAACCCATATTCCTTCTGTTTTTTAACGTCGGATTTTGAAGTCTGAATCAGTGCTGCTCTTTCAAGTAGATTCTAAATTGTCATTATTGACGTAAGTACATCCGATCCCTGTCGTCCTATTCGAGAAAAATCCGTACCAGTACGAAAGCTCGAACGGAGGTCCTCGGGCGCAACAGTCAGAAGTACTGTACACTCGTGTGAAAAGACGGACTAAAAAGTTGTTTCTGTTATCGAAATGCAAAGTGACTGTATCAAGGATTCAGATTGTTGTTGTTGTTGTGGTCTTCAATCCTGAGACTGGTTTCATGCAGCTCTCCATACTACTCTATCCGGTGGAAGCTTCTTCATCTCCCAGTACTTGCTGCAACTTACATCCTTATGAATCTGCTTAGCGTATTCATCTCTTGGTCTCCCTCTACAATTTTTACCCTCCACGCTGCCCTCCAATGCTAAATGTGTGATCTCTTGATGCCTCAGAACATGTCCTACCAACCGGTCCCTTCTTCTTGTCAAGTTGTGCCACAAACTCCTCTTCTCCCCAATCCTATTCAATACATCCTCATTAGTTATGTGATCTACCCATCTAATCTTCAGCATTCTTCTGTAGCACCACATTTCGAAAGCTTCTATTCTCTTCTTGTCCAAACTATTTATCGTCCATGTTTCACTTGCATACATGGCTACACTCCATACAAATACTTTCAGAAACGAATTCTTGGCAGTTAAAGCTACACTCGATGTTAACACATTTCTCTTCTTCAGAAACGCTTTCCTTGCCATTGCCAGTCTACATTTTATATCCTCTCTACTTCGACCATGATCAGTTATTTTGCTCCCCAAATAGCAAAAGTCCTTTACTACTTTAAGTATCTTATTTCCTAATCTAATTCTCTCAGCATCACTCGACTTAATTCTACTACATTCCATTATCCTCGTTTTGCTTTTGTTGATGTTCATCTTATATCCTCCTTTCAAGACACTGTCCATTTCGTTCAGCTGCTCTTCCAGGTCCTTTGCTGCCTCTGACAGAATTACAATGTCATCGACGAACCTCAAAGTTTTTATTTCTTCTCCATGGATTTTAATACCTTCTCCGAATTTTTCTTTTGTTTCCTCTACTGCTTGCTCAATATACAGATTGATCCAGATTATGAATGAGAAATACCGGTCGTGATTTAGCAGCGTGTTTTGCCCTCCTGCTGTTGATAGTGAACAGACAGTTGCCGATCGGAAAGGAAGATTGGAGTTGTCAGGTGTGGGTGGGCGTGGGCGCCTTTTGTGTTTGACGGGCAGCCAGTAATGCGGGAGCGCACAGGTAGCGGAGATGCGGAAGTCCGCTGATCCAGGTCGAGCTGCGCGCGCGTAATCTTGTTAAGCTAAGAAGGCTACACATTATACAGCAGGCTTAAGGCCGGCTTAGGCCGCATAGCTTCCTTAAGGCGGCGGTTCGCGCCGGCTTGACCTACAAGGCGCCACCCACACTTGCGTAACGGCTGGCCGAACTCTGCTCGCGCTTCTCGCAGAGATTTGCCACCGAGAGCCGCGTGCTTCCTGTAATCCACTGGTTCTGCAGTACGCTCGCAGCCGTATGAAGTACTCCATCAGTGTTCACTCGCCTGATTTAGTGTCACTTGTGATGCACAGTCACTAGAGTACTCTAGTTCTAGAAGAAGGGGAATAGTTTGGTGAGTAGTGAAATACTCTGTGCTTCTAATTTAGACGTGTTTGATAAATTTAGTCTAGGAGCATGTAGCAACACTTTTTCGCCCTGATGAAGGTGGAGACTTATCGTGCTAGATGAGATATCCTGTCATTGACAAACCAGTTGTCGGCGACTGGTAGGAAGCTTGGTCAAAGGTTCGTACTAAAAGATCCTCTTACTCCTCGCCTCGTGACCTAGGGCATCTTACCACGGTTCGCACGGCTCCCCCTGTCGGAGATTCGAGTCCTCCCTCGGGCATGGGTGTGTGAGTTGTCCTTAGCGTAAGTTAGTTTAAGTTAGCTTAAGTAGTGTGTAAGCCTAGGGACCGATGACCTTAGGACTTTGGTCTCATAGAGCTTACCACAAATTTCCAAATTTCTTCCTGCTCGTGTAGTATTTAATTGTGGACTATGTTCCAGTGAATGGATAGGCTTTAAATATAGAGAAGGCCTTAATTTGACTCTGTAGTGGGTACGGAATCTGAGAACAAAATTTCGAAGCATATTAGCATTTGGTAAGATAGCCCGCTACGAATTCTTCTGCTACGCCAACGTATTCATGTCAGAGCAGCGCTTTCACATTACGTCTTTAGTTATTTGTTGGATGCATTCCAGTTTTGCCCTGTAGTTGTAGCCTCTACAGTTCCCTCTACTACCATGAAAGTTATGCATTAATGAATGAATGCCCTACCGTATATGTTCCTTTCTTCGCCATTTCTCCGGGAAACTTCCTCATGCATTATCTTAACGTTGTACTTGATTTTGAACATCCTCCTGTTCTAACACATCTCAAACTCTTTCTCTACTATACCTGTTTTATCACTGTCCAACATCCACTACCAGACAATGCTGTGCTCCAAACGTACATTCTCAGAAGAGAGTTCCTACGTTTGGACTATTAAAACGAATATTTTTTCCCTTGTACATATCCTAGTCATGTTCTGACTGTAGCATACATTAAATATCCATAAACATATAATAAGGCAAAAAGGAAAAATACATATTCAAAATGGCTCTGAGCACTATAGGACTTACCTTTTGAGGTCATCAGTCCCCTAGAACTTAGAACTACTTAAACTTAACTAACCTAAGGACATCACACACATCCATGCCCGAGGCAGGATTCGAACCTGCGATTGTAACGGTCGCGCGGCTCCAGGCTGTAGCGCCTAGAACCGCTCGGCCACCACGGCCGGCTAATACATATTCAGTCAATAAGGATATCAGCTGATCAAAGAACACGAAATCGAACAAACTCACTCCTGACAGAGCGCGCACTTATAATTTACATGACCCCAAATATTACAGAAATAATTTCTATTAATTTAATAAGTAACTCTCTCAATCTATTAACAAACGCAACAATGAAAAGAAATCTGGATACAGCGAGACGCGAAGTCGTTATCCACTGTTACGTAACGCGTCGCCCCTACCAACTACGCTACGCTGAAGTTCTGCAATGAATGAACTCGTATTTTATGTTAAGTCTTCTGAAGGCTTTAATCGCCATATGTTATTAATTGGCATTCCATTATAAGAAATCCTACTAAAAATGTGAAGTTTTTGATGAATCTTCAGTGTGCCGTTGTTTTAAAACAGCGCACATTCTAACACGCAAGTTATAAAACGAAACTAACTAAATAGGAAAAAAATTTTAACCACAGGTATGACGTTTCCCGTCGTTTTATTGAAGTACATCGTACCAGTATCTACGCTCTCTCGAAAGATTAAGTGGGCTGGTGCTTAGAGATAGCTTATATCCATAGGGTGTAAGTTGTAACACAAAATCCACCAAACACGGGCTTCAACTGAAGATAAATACATTGCGACGTATTGGAAGTTCTGCTTCTGCCGTAGAGAGCTTTCTGGCTGTTTACAGTACTGGAATTCCTTTCCAAAGTATCGCAACTTATCTTGTGTATAACGGGGTGAAATTGCTCCTCAACGTACAACTGCAGAAAGTGATGCCACAAAACTCGTAGTGCTCCACGTCGACGTTACCTAACTCGTTCCGTGTCACGACGGCTTTGGCTAGTTCACCATTTCGCTCGTGTCACCAATTCTATTTCCTATCACCATCTGTAATTACCACCTGGTTGCTACGCGAGAACTGAATTTGGCGAACGGTGGTCAGCCATTCGCAAGGCGTGTTGATATCATTGTCAGTAGTCTTATATCAGTGCTTGTGTGCAACAACATCCACTTGGTTGATCACGCCAGTACTTCCTACGTTCAGTGGATACAACAGGATAGGCAACGAAATTTTCACACTGCCTGTTCTTTTCATCGTTTCCATTGTTGTTGGTGTCCTGAGCATCTCTCGTCGCTTATCAAATATCTATCATTTACATAATACGAGGTGGCAAACGTTCACGTTTTGACTGTAGTTAAGCAAAACACGAAATCTTTCCCCATCTCTCTTACTCCACTTCAGCCAAACGATTCTGCAACAGACTAACTAGTGACCTGCGGATCAACCAAAGCCACACTCCGTTCCAGAGGAAATTAAACCTTTACCCAATATCATCAGCGTACGCTCCCTCTCGGCATTTCGCCGGTGCCCTCCTTAAGTCCAGCAGCGAGATAGTATTTCTCCCAAATTGTTAACACCATCCATCATCCCTATCAATTTCTGTTTTATATGTTCCATCTCATCTGCTAACGTTACAATGTTATTTATACTCTTTAGGTGTAAGTGAGAGCGTGAAGTTTCTAATATTGCAAGATGAAATAAATATATAAGTGAATGTATTTCATCATTGATGGTAAAATCTCCAGTTCTTCTCGATTGCGTTATTTCTCATGCATTCTCACGCATTCATGAAGTGGAGAGCTCAGAGACATTTTGCTTCAACCATCTACTTTAGTCCTTTGGGTTTCTTACCTGCATTCAACTATCATACAAGAAGTGTGTGCATGCCCAAAATTCTGCTAATTTTATCTATGTCTTACTAAATTTTGACCTCAGTATTCTTTTAACTGTTCTATACATTTCTGAAATTTCCTGGTGTCCTCACCGTTGCTGTGTATAACATGGCAAACAGAGTATTTAATAATGCTACTTGTTCTGCTATAATTTTGCTACAGAATACCAGCCGCTGGGTTTTGCTTCTGAGCATTTCGGAATTGTCCCTCGCGGCAACTGTAGTGAAGGGGTTAACTGATCACCGTTTGCAATTTTGAGAGGGCGATAGTGTGATGTGATTGTCAGTGCGTAGAAGAGTGTCGACTGATGTGTACTGGAGCGGCTCTGTTTCTTCAAAAGCTTAGCTCTTCCGTTTCTTGGTAAAGAAAGTGACTGAAGATCAAGTGACCTGATGGAACAGAGTTACACCCATAACTATCTGAACAAACGCATCGGAACACCCCTACGTAATGCCTAATTGACCAATAGATGCCACAGAGCCGAGGAGTGTTTTGTTGACAGTAGATAAGCAGTAAGAAGAGAATGTGTCGATCAGGACAGCTAAGTAACATGGAACGTGCACTAGTTACTAGATGTCACCCGAGCAGCAAATCCATCAAGTGCATTCCATCCCTTTTCATGATACCCAAATTGACTGTTGGTGATGTGATCGTGAAATGGAAACGCGAAGGATTGTCATAGATAGTTAAAAAGAATGGGGTACGGCTCCTCGTAAGCCACATTCCTAAAGCCAGTGGTAAGCGACACCTGAGGTAGCGTAAGGTCGACGCCACTTCAAAGTGAGTGTCTGCGAACGAGTGATATGATATGATGAACCACCTCTGTGACAACCCAATTAAAACATTTGGCTTTGGTGAATGCTTGGAAACGTTACTTCCCATCATGCGTAATGCCGACTGTGAAATACAGAGGAGGTGGTATTGCGGTCTGGGGGTGTTTCTCGTCGTTAGGGCGTAGTCCACATGCTGCCCTTGATAAAAAGCTAAATGCAGGAGGATATGAACATATTTCACAGCAGTGTGTACTGTATACAATGTTGTTGCTGTCGTCTTCAGTCCAGAGACTCGTTTGATGCAGCTCTCCATACTACTCTATCCTGTACAAGCTTTTTCAACGCCCAGTACCTACTGCAACCTACATCCTTCTGAATTTGTTTAGTGTGTTCATCTCTTGGTCTCCCTCTACGATTTATACCCTCCAAGCTGCCCTTCAACACTAAATTGGTGATCCCTTGATGCCTCAGAATATGCCCTGCCAACCGATCCCTTCGTCTAATCACATTGTGCCACAAATTTCTCTTCTCTTCAATTCTATTCAATACCTCCTCATTAGTTATGTGATCTACCCATCTAATCTTCAGCATTCTTCTGTAGCACCACATTTCGAATGCTTCTATTCTCTTCTCGTCTAAACTATTTATCGTCCACGTTTCACTTCCATACCTGGCTACACTCCATGCAAGTACTTCCAGAAACGACTTCCTGACACTTAAATCTATACTCGATGTCAACTAATTTCTCTTCTTCAGAAACGCTTTCCTTGCATTGCCAGTCTACATTTTATATCCCCACTACTTCGACCATCAGCAGTTATTTTGCTGCCCAAATAACAAAACTCAATTACTACTTTAAGCATCTCATTTCCTAATCTAATTCCCTCAGGATAACCCGATTTAATTCGACTACATTCCATTATACTCATTTTGCTTTTGTTGATGTTCATCTTATACCCTTCTTTCAAGATACTGTTCATTCCCTTCAGCTGTTCTTGCAGGTCCTTTGCTGTCTCTGTCAGCGAACCTCAAAGTTTTTGTTTCTTCTCATGGATTTTAATTCCTACTCCAAATTTTTCTTTTGTTTCCTTTACTGCTTGCTCAATATACAGACTGAATAACATCGGGGATAGGCTACAACTCTGTCTCACTCCCTTCCCAACCACTGCTTCCCTTTCATGCCCCTCGACTCTTATAACTGCCATCTGGTTTCTGTATAAATTACTGTATACAAGAAAAACCAATTCATTGTTTCTATCAGCTTCAAAAGGCACCCTCTCATAAAGCGGCATCTTTGAGGCAATAGTTGGGGATAATAACATTCTTAAGTGTATTGGCTTGCCCGAAGTCCCAACCTGAATGCAACGGGACACGTTTGGGATGAGTTACAACATCGATTTCGCCACAGACCCCAGCGTCCAACGTCAATACATTCTCTAGTTTCGATTGACGAGTAAGAATGGGCCGCCTTTCCTCCACAGACGTTGACATTTCACTCTGCCCCCAGCAGAGTTCAGACCGTAATAAAGGCGAAGTGTGGCCACATCCATGATTAATGTCCACTAACAGGTGTCCAGGTACTTTTCATCAGATATTATACATATCGGCTAACACATTTCGGTAGCTAGATCATGCCCTGTTAAGTAGTCTCCTCTTGATAAATGCTTACAATGATTTATTTCACCAGCTTCCGTAATAACAGCTGCAGAAAAAATGTAACGGTGGTCAAGAGCCGCGAGGTCCGAAAGGCGTCGCAGTCAGCGGAACCGGTGAAGGCGGGTGGGCCGACCCCCTAAAACAGAGCCGGCCACACGGCTGAGCGAGGCGTTAATACACGTGTTGTCCGGCGGGAAGCCCCTGGTCGACGGTGCCGCTTGCTGCCTTTCGCGACGTTATGCAAGGTGCGAGAGATCCGCTAAGCCGCCGCGACTCCACCACTGTTGCGCAACCCACAGCGGGGTCACCGCCACCGAAGTGCTAATAACCCAAAATTCTGGCCACTCCCTGGGACGCCGACCCAGTCTTGCTGCCACTCACTCACTGACACCTTGCATTGTCACTCGGTCAAATGATACAAGAAATCGTTTCATCTCTACAGACATTCCACATGTCGTTAGCAACTAGTCCTCGCTTGAAAAGAGGACGCAGCTGTAGTAGCAGGTCTGATTAACATCTGCACGTGTAGGCCGTTGTTTAAATCCCGGTGACACAGTGGGTATCTGATCAATATTTCCTTACCAGATGTTTGGTCATAGATCTTACAAAAAAAAAAAAAAATGGTTCAAATGGCTCTAAGCATTATGGGATTAACAACTCAGGTCATCAGTCCCCTAGACTTAGAACTACTTAAACCTAACTAACCTAAGGACATCACACACACCCATGCCCGAGGCAGGATTCGAACCTGCGACCGTAGCAGCCGCGTGGTTCCAGACTGAAGCGCCTAGTACCGCTCGGCCACCGCGGCCGGCTATAGATCTTACAGGAGACACTAGTAACTAGAGGTATGTCAAGTTCGAGAAGAGCTAACAGACAATTATCAGCGTTATATTCCAGTAATGTAACTCTGTATCATCGAGAAAACTATGCAGCCACGATCTGTTCTGGTATCTGGTATCAAAATCTAGGACATCAAGTAATATAATCGGAGCTGAATAATTTCAGAATCGCTGGGTTACATTCAAATTTTCCGTTACACTATAAAGTATGTGGAAAGATGATTTTTAACTTTATGCAGACGTATCAAAAACGAAACACGAATAGTCATTTGAGATGTGTCTTTTGATGTCTGCTGAACTCAGTAAAATAAACTGTTCCAGCTGCCTCCACAATCTTCCGTATTTGCTGCCACAGCATTGATATCTGTTAAACTCCTGTAAGAAAAATTTGATCTTGACCTACTCAACGTATGTAGAGAAATCTCTTGAAATCGGTAATTGGAATGCAAAAACAGTAAAAGAGTTCATAGAACGTAGAAACGGCATAAAAATGATGACCAGTGGTAATGGGAAGGCTGATCAGCTGGCAAAGGAAATAATAAAAAGTTCGTTACGTCTCAGTCTGAAGGTTCCTGCAAATTGTTTAATACCCGTCTAGCTTCTAGAATTCCGAATGAATAGCAAGAAGAAGGAAACATGTCAGAAGTCAATAGGGAAATGCATGAAGTGCAGCAGCAACTGCCGATCACATCTAAACTTTGATTTAAAGCCTGCAGTTTGTAAAGAGTCATCGCTATGATTTGCAGAATGAAATCTGGTCATGTCTGTTTTCGTTCAAATCTTTATAAGAATTAAAATTAAGAAAACTTCATTCTGTGTTCGTAATAATGAATCGATCAGGGAAAAATTCACGCCACACTTGAGAATGTTAGGGCTGGATTTCCAGTTTCCACAAAATGTCAGCTCATACTTCCCTCACGATGTTCTGAAAGTGTTTATATTAATTATTTATGTCGAGTAGGGGCCTTATACGAGCCGATGTATGCGTTAATATATGGTTTCAGTATCTTAGGACTTGTGTACAATAAATTTAAAAAGTGTTATTTAAATGTCGTCGTTTGCTGTGTATTTTAGCTGGCCAGTTTATAATGCTTAATTTTTCATTTGAATCCTAAGATAGTTTATGCGTTTTTTGTGACATTTATCATTATATGTTTCGACACTCTACGTGGTACTCGGGCGTATCTTCAAACTGCTTCAGTCATAGATTTTCTGTAAGGTCTTCCTGAAGAAAGAATAAAGAAAGAGCAAAAAGTAAATTGCTGTCCTTACGTTGTCCCACGATTTCCAGTCCTTTGTAGGAGGTAGGAGCGTACTTCAGTTCCTTTTTTGATACCGCTGATACTATTTCCCTGGTTACAAATGCAGGGACCCTCCTTCTGACCTGAGTTCGCTAAAAAAACTCAAATCATTGTAGTGGAGGGGAGATAGTAGCCATAAGTTTCAGATTAGCAGATCTTGCGCCAGTGCCCTGGATAAAATCTCATTTTTTCCACGATTTTCACAGGGAATATGTTACTATTTCGCGAAAATCACATAGATTTGTTAGCAGTCACAACTACCGTACGATTTATTGATTTATTTGTCCATAATTAGTTTCAGACATAAGACCATTTTCAGAAGTGAAGAAAGTTTTTTGGAAATGGATGGCGCAGTCTGAAGTTGGCCCTAAGTTTGAGGATATTTACATATAAATAAACTGTTCATTACGCGAAATCGTGATGGTAACTTCATTTGTATACTTGTACGCAGCCATAGAATCGTGGAGTACTGTATTACTTGGAGTGAAAATACCTACACAACAGTGCAAATATCGATGGTATGAGCTGTGTGTCCTGCTTGGAAACGTAACTGTTACATTCACTCAAGGTACTTGAGTTGACGAGATTGTGCACTCGAGTTTTCGCCCTCAAACTTAACGATCAGTACTAATGGCTTCTGTTTTGGGTTTGTTTTTCCAGCAGTGTTAGTTGTACGGAAACAGTGATACACGGCAGTATGGATAAGTTTACGGATGAACAGCTAGCCGATATGCACCTCCTATATGGTTACAGCGACTGCCGTGGAGAAGCGGGCCAGCGGCATTGTAATGAACTGTTGCCGCAACGACAGCAACCGCATCACAGTACTTTCACATTTGATGAATGTTGCATTACTAAGTGTTTTATATTGTACGGTTTGGTGATTACATATTACAGGGTTTTTCTTGTTGTGGTGGTATTTTCAAAGAAACAAATCTAATCGGGTAACAACCCGAATAAATTACAATTACAGTTTTACTCTGAAACGAGTTACCGGAGATCATGGAGCCCTCATACCGAAATACTCCGGAAATATCCCTGAACAACCTCCCAAACTGTTGGGTTCACCCTATTATCATGTACAGGGTGTTCCTCCTAAGATCTAGGCGCTCAGTCCGGAACCGCGCGACTGCTACGGTCGCAGATTCGAATCCTGCCTCAGGCATGGATGTGTGTAATGTTCTTAAGTTAGTTAGGTTTGAGTAGTTCTAAGTTCTAGGGGACTGATGATGACAGATGTTAAGTCCCATAGTTCTCAGAGCCACTTGAATCCTCCTAAGACTCGCGAGACATATTTTCTCTGGTGTTTCCACAAACATTTGCAATTTAATTTTTGGTAAGTGCAGATAAAGTCGGAACAAACACTGCTCGTCGCGTCTTTCATGCGACGCTCAGTGTCAACAGAAAGCGTCGGTTTGTTTCCCGTTCAAACAAAACGACATTTAAAGCGGAATTTTGCATGGGATATAAAGGTCTTAGATTGGTGCCGATATATTTTTATCGATATGCATTAACAGAGACAGAATTGCCAGTACCCCAGCAGCGGCATCTCTGCCCTGGCCGGCGCTGACCACTACCGCCGGGCTTGCAGTGCTACTGAGTCGTTGCTGGATTGTTGTTTATTGTTCGAGTATCATATCGATAAAACGAACACCGCACTAGACTAATTTTGGAGCGCTCTATCGAATGGGCACGTAAAATTCCGATTTAAAAATAATTTTTCTTGTAATGGGAAACAAACCGACACTTTTACAGACACTGGGCGTCACATGAAAGACGTGACGAGCAGTAATTGTCTGTTGTGGCTCCAGCTACCCAATGCAAAAATGAAATTGCAGGTATCTGCCGAACCACGAGAAAATTCACCTGACGACTCTTAGAATATACACTCCTGGAAATTGAAATAAGAACGCCGTGAATTCATTGTCCCAGGAAGGGGAAACTTTATTGACACATTCCTGGGGTCAGATACATCACATGATCACACTGACAGAACCACAGGCACATAGACACAGGCAACAGAGCATGCACAATGTCGGCACTAGTACAGTGTATATCCACCTTTTGCAGCAATGCAGGCTGCTATTCTCCCATGGAGACGATCGTAGAGATGCTGGATGTAGTCCTGTGGAACGGCTTGCCATGCCATTTCCACCTGGCGCCTCAGTTGGACCAGCGTTCGTGCTGGACGTGCAGACCGCGTGAGACGACGCTTCATCCAGTCCCAAACATGCTCAATGGGGGACAGATCCGAAGATCTTGCTGGCCAGGGTAGTTGACTTACACCTTCTAGAGCACGTTGGGTGGCACGGGATACATGCGGACGTGCATTGTCCTGTTGGAACAGCAAGTTCCCTTGCCGGTCTAGGAATGGTAGAACGATGGGTTCGATGACGGTTTGGATGTACCGTGCACTATTCAGTGTCCCCTCGACGATCACCAGTGGTGTACGGCCAGTGTAGGAGATCGCTCCCCACACCATGATGCCGGGTGTTGGCCCTGTGTGCCTCGGTCGTATGCAGTCCTGATTGTGGCGCTCACCTGCACGGCGCCAAACACGCATACGACCATCATTGGCACCAAGGCAGAAGCGACTCTCATCGCTGAAGACGACACGTCCCCATTCGTCCCTCCATTCACGCCTGTCGCGACACCACTGGAGGCGGGCTGCACGATGTTGGGGCGTGAGCGGAAGACGGCCTAACGGTGTGCGGGACCGTAGCCCAGCTTCATGGAGACGGTTGCGAATGGTCCTCGCCGATACCCCAGGAGCAACAGCGTCCCTAATTTGCTGGGAAGTGGCGGTGCGGTCCCCTACGGCACTGCGTAGGATCCTACGGTCTTGGCGTGCATCCGTGCGTCGCTGCGGTCCGGTCCCAGGTCGACGGGTACGTGCACCTTCCGCCGACCACTGGCGACAACATCGATGTACTGTGGAGACCTCACGCCCCACGTGTTGAGCAATTCGGCGGTACGTCCACCCGGCCTCCCGCATGCCCACTATACGCCCTCGCTCAAAGTCCGCCCACTGCACATACGGTTCACGTCCACGCTGTCGCGGCATGCTACCAGTGTTAAAGACTGCGATGGAGCTCCGTATGCCACGGCAAACTGGCTGACACTGACGGCGGCGGTGCACAAATGCTGCGCAGCTAGCGCCATTCGACGGTCAACACCGCGGTTCCTGGTGTGTCCGCTGTGCCGTGCGTGTGATCATTGCTTGTACAGCCCTCTCGCAGTGTCCGGAGCAAGTATGGTGGGTCTGACACACCGGTGTCAATGTGTTCTTTTTTCCATTTCCAGTAGTGTATAATGTAAGTGTTCCCTGGAGGAATGGTCAATATTTAAGGAAATTACAAGAACGATCATTCGAAGCAGAAAAAATCTAGTAAACGTAGGTTCTAAAAAGCATACTTCAAGAGCTATGAGCATTTCTTCAGTAGAAGAGAATTGTTTCACAGTAGCGAAGATAAACAAGTGGTCACAGTTCTTAATGCATGCAAGTTAGACCCCATGATTACTAGACTTTTTTGCTTAGAATGATTATTCCTGTCATGTCTCTGAATATTGCCCATTCCTTCTGCGACACTATGTGTACACTGGGATTTTACAAGTCTTTGCATGAAAAATTTATGGGTGAGAGCTCAAGTCATGGGAACAAATTTTGTTACAAACAAAATGTTCGGTGACATTTCCCGGTTCCCTATGATGACGAGATTTGCCCCAGCTAGCAAGGGCCACTTACCAGGTGTGCTAAAGCTCTATAGCTGCTTACTACCAGCCTCGGAAATTGGTAGACAGTCCTTAAACTTTTGCTGTTGAAAACAGCTATTTTCAACAGCAAAAGTTTAAGGAGTGTCTCTAAGAAGAGAAAGATATTGTAAAAGCGAATCAGGAGTTCGGCCTACCTCTTTTCACGCGTAGCAGATGACTGGGTCATAGGCAACACACGTCGCACGCGAACCACTCGGAGTGTCTACTCCCTACCGCGTCTTAGTGGCATAATCGATAACAAAAGGCGCCTGTCGTCCCCAGGAATCGTTAGAGAACATTTTGTCTCTCACAAATGTTGTTTCCCATCACGTGATCTGTCACCCATAGACATTTGGAGCAAGAATTTCTCGTAAGAGTACAAACTCGCCATCACACTTCTGGCGCGTATTAATCGCAGTTGCCTACAGAAAGTACACTCATGTTCAGAAAAAACGGAACACTTTGAACGACTAGACATAGGACGTTCACATTCACAGCACAAGTATATTAGTATGTTCTGCAGAAACGATAAGTATTTGAACCATGTGGCCCTCGAGTTCAAGGTCAAGATCGATATCGCGGTGCAACGTCACTTACTGGTAAAATGCGCTTGAGGTTCTCATTGTTGCTGTAAATCGAAGGTAATGGACCACTGTGAACTGAGCAGATGTGCAGGATGCTTCGCAGACGTGTGCGCTAACAGTACCGTCAAACCAATGAGCTTAAAAGAGAGCGTGTTAGTGTTATAAGAGAATGTGATGCATCCATTCGGGAAGTTACTGCTTGTGAAGGACTAAATGCCCCGGCAGTTCAACGGGTGTGTGCTGAATGGTTCAGGGAAGAGCGTAGAACACCACGAAATGGGTCTGGTCGTACCACCCAGACCAACCCCCGAGGTGATCGACACCTAATTCGAATGGCATTGCAGGACAGATCTGAGTCCTCCTCGGCTCTGACGCCACGGTGGAACAGTTTAACACATGGTAAACTATCAGGAATGACAGTCCATCCCGTTTATTACGGCATGGGTTATTTGCGCGTAGTCTACTTCTCCTCCTACCTTTGACGAATGTGCAGAAAAAATGGCAAACGTATATGGAACGATGTCTCTGGGGACAGGAATGACATCAAATAGTGTTTTAGGAGGAATACGGTTTCTGTTTGTTTGAAAATGATGACTGCAATTTGGTTCGCTGCAGACAGAGGGAGGGGCATCACAGCGACTGCATTCGCGCAAGATACAAGATATACAGCGCCTACTCAAGGCCTTATGGTGTGGGGTGCGACTGGGTACAATCACAAATCGCAGCTGGTGCATGTCCAGAACACTGATCAATGTGACCTACGTGAATCACATCCTGCGACCGGTAGCCAAACACTTTCTGCACAACACCGCAGACGCTATTTTTCAGCAAGACAATGCACGACCATATGTTTGCTTCACGAACACGTGCCTTTTTAGTGTCACAGGACGTCAGCCTTTTGCCGTGACCCGCCAGATCAGCAAACTTGTCACCAATCGAAAATGTGTATATGGTGAAATGACGAGTGCAGCGCTGTGCCCCATTGGCAACCGACACAGATAAACTTTGGAACCAGGCGAATGCAGCGTGGGTGGCTACACTACACGACGCCATTCCCCCCCGTATATACGTCGGTGGTCGGTGCCATCACGCATGAAACAAGTAATCAGGGCACGCGGTGGAGCATGTACCTACTAGGCAACAAGACACATGCTGAACCGAAGTGACTGAAACGCTAATCATTTCTGCAGTACAGACTAAAGTATGTGTCCTGTGATCATGAATGTCCTATCTCTAGTCGTTCAAGGTGTCCTGTTTCTTCTGAACATGAGTGTAATTAAATAAAAGACACGATACTCACTGTATCACTTTCTAAATGGAAGGTGTCCATTGGGTGAAAATAAAGAAAATGCTCTGATTTAAACCGCTCACTTCATATATGCCCAAAAAAATCATAGTTAAGTGCAAATTTTTGCGTGTGAAAAAGCAAAATGATTCGAATGAATGGCCTTAAAACTGACCCGTTATATTTTTTATAGGCTGAAGAAAGGCGAGGCTTTATCATCATGGATAGCAAAGCACGATTGTTTCAACACAGCTCTCTTTGGTCTTTATATTGAGAAACCAGCTGTAATTTTCAGAACATTATGTAAAAGAGTTCGTTCCGGGAAGGGGGCATATAATTGTTACATCCGGCTCCTGACACCAATTGTAAAAGAGTTCGTGGTTTGAGGATGGGGAGAGAAACTTCTGACACCAATGTTAATGTATAATATGGCAGGGAAGGGGGAAGAAGGCGGTTAAATATGCCTCGTGGTGGCAGTGTGCAGGAGGTCGAGCGGTCAGGATTTGATAGTCGGCATCCAAGTCTGCCGATAAACGACAAAACAGGAAATTAAGTACAATAAAGAGGATATATTTCAATATATGGAGTACAAACGGCGCGCCTAGATTCGGAAGTTACCAGGTTAAGGCCGGTCTAGGAGGTCGAAAAATTAATTAAAGTGGGCAACGAAAGGGGAAGCGGTCCATGTTAACTTAGGTTGCTGGCCGGTCGTGAAAGCATAGCCTCTGGCGTCTGTTCTGTTCGAGGTCTGGATTGCAAGAGAGAGAAGCAACTATGTTCGGCACTGCAGAAGACTCCAGCGTCCACACACGTGATCGCTATCCCGTGCTCGCTGTTGGCTAAAACTAATGGCGTAAATTCGCTAGCAGTTTAAGTAGAAGTCTCAGGGCGTCTCCTGTCAGCAGCTTTAGCTGGACAGAACTGCCTCAGTTTTGAAAGGCAAGCGACTTGTGTCGGGTAGACACGGCATGAATTACTCTGGGAGAAAACTTGTAAAGATTCAACTGGGCCTTTGAAATAAATTTTTTAAAGTAATTCCCTAAAATATTCCTTGATTGTCTGCCATCCTGTACAATCACGTCAGCCCAGCGTTACAGTAATCGTAGCGCTTGACCTGTGTGAAATGTACCAGTTGGCAGCCAGTATATGACAGTGGTGTTGTGATACCTGACGGCATTTGTGTGTGTGTGTGTGTTTGGCAGGCAAGTCGCTGCCGGTGCACTGTGTGGTGGAGGCGGTATCGGCGGTCGGCTTCCGCAGGCGACCGGTCGTCGAGACGGACAGCTACGTCATCATCCCCGTGGCGACGGCGTTCGCCGACCTGGTGGGCGCGGCGCTGGTGCGCCTCGGCTATCCCAGCGACATGGTCGCCGCCGCCAGGGGTGAGTGCACTACAGTAGGGACACAGTTGTACCACTGTGTCAGCAGGCGGGGTGCTCAGCTGTGAACGTGCTGGCTTTTGTCGTCATGGAATCAGCGAGCTCCCGTTGTACTAGCAAACTACTGTGTAGATTTAGTATTCCAAGACTTGTTGCTTCTTGCCTTTCACTGGATGAGTACCATCCAATAATACTGCGAGACTGCACTCTGGCATTTCATGTACCTTCATCGGCTTCAGGCCGTACTATCATATAAATAACAGTTGAGAAAAATAAAAAACTACTTCATTTGCTTTCAGCTTACTGCTTTACCAAAAACACAAAAAGAAAAACGTTGCAAGTGAAATAGTGCAATTGAAGAGTCTGCTTTACCACGAGAGTACTCTGTGGATAAATGCTTGATTCTTTTATGTTTGTTAATAAAATCTACGGATGCACTCTTACGAGAAGGAAACAGAACACTGACACAAAGTAATAATATCGTACTAGATTAATATTATCTTCCTAACTGGCGCCTATTCTTTTTGTTATGTGATGTCCATAAGATCGTTACAGAAAATAAAATCCAGAAGCGTATTTTTAGTCACATTCCTCTAGTGTTCGTGAAAGAAACGAGAATAGCCACATATCGAAACCTTGCCTTGTGTGGCAGAAACCATTGCTTGTTGTTACGAGAAAAGTAAATAAATACGAGGGCTATTCGGGAAGTAAGTTCCGATCGATCGCGAAATGGAGACGACTGTGAAAATCCGATGAATCTTTGCACAGATGTGTTGGGTCGTGCTTCTTGTATTCCTGTCGATCGCGTCACGTCGCCCTTTTTTGCAGTTCTGAGTGCATAGTAAGCACGGAAAGATGCATAGGAAGTAGCGTCTCCTACCATGCATGAGGGTGAGAGATTTCGCCTGATGTCATGCAACCCATATAACACAACTGTTACGCGGTCCCTTCTTCGCGTCAATACTCAGCCGAACTCTGCAGGGGCAATGAAGATGCTTCTGCAGCGTTTCCAATGGGAAGTGTTTGATTAGCCACAATGCAACCCGTAACTGCCTGCCCCCGAGTTTCATCTCCACTCGCATTAACCGCTGGCTTTGAAGGCAACATTTTGGGACAGTCAACGAGGCGGCTGCCTACTACGACGAGGGAACGGAAAGATGGCACAACTGTATGTCTTCAGTCGGAGCGGTGACTATGTAGAGAAGCGGCAGGAAGGTGTAGCTAACTGTTCCAAATATAACATTTTTGATTTTCACAGTTGTTTCCATTTCGGGACCGGTCGGAACTTACTTTCCGAGTAGCCCTCGTAAAAATAAATGTGAGAGCACTATTCTAGCCCCTCACGAAACAGCGTGACTGCCGAGGGAATGCACTCACTTTGTGTTTTGACACAGGCTGAGTACTGTGTGTGTGTGTGTGTGTGCGTGCGTGTGTGTGTGTGTGTGTGTGTGTGTGTGTGTGTGTGTGTGTGTGTGTGTGTGCGTAATACTGTAGTATAAGTATTTCTTACCACTATTACCTCCTATACAAGGTTGTGCATTCTGCAGTAAACAATAATTCCTACACTTTCTGGAGTTCCATACCCATCTACGGAGGATATAATTACTGCAGCAGATCGGATGATCGTTCATGAGTAACATTTTCTACATTTTCACATGCAAATTGGTGCTGCTTCCTTCGATATTTCTCATGCGTATTTTACGCTAGACTGTACATTATATTTACCGATGAAGTAAATCTTTGAAACTGATTGCAGGCATTTTCTTACAGTTTAGCGATATTTACGACGGTAAGCAGAAAACAATCTGCACAATATTATTATAATTTATTAAAACAGTACAAAAAGAACGAAATACAAGCTTACCAAAACTCTCAGAACGAACAGAGGGAAAAAGCGCAAATTGTAGTCTGTTTTCTGTCAAAGTGAATCCTGTAAATGAGCACGCAGCTTTCTAAGTTAGCTATGAGAAAGGTTTTATTGAGAAAACAATATCTAGACGACGAGCTATTTTCTTCTTGTGTAAATCACAAGTTTAAAAAGCGTCAACTGACAGGTGGAGACTGTCGTTCTGAGTCAAATAATTATCTATGCGCCATAAATCTAAAAAGCGTTGGAATGAGGTCATGTAACTGCCACACATGCTTCAATAGCTTTATTCACACGACTATTCTTTGTTTTTTTTTATCAAAGTGGAAAAATAAAATTGATCCAAGTTGTTACAAGTCATTCACATAAAATGACATTAGCTCCAGAACGTAACAACACTTGAAAATGCATTTTACAGGAAACAGGAGATCACCAAATCCACTTCTCGGAGAATTCCAAATTGACCATGTGGCTATCTCACTTCATTGTCAAGAAGAAATTCAAAACACTAAAGTGCTGAAAAGCCTTGATGTTGATTCAGACCACTATTTGACTACGATTAAATTCAGACCACTCCCATTTCGAAAAGAGAAGAAAACCTTTTACAAAATTCCAAAATATAACACAGAAACTTTAAAAAATGAAGAAATTAAACAACGGTTTCAAAGAGCATTGCACAAAGATAGCGATGGCATATCCACAATAAATAAGGAAGCGGGATGGGAGGAGATCAAAAACGAAATAGTTGAAATAGCAAAAGAAAATTGTCTCGTGAAAAGAGTAAGAAGACATCCATGGTGGGACAATGAATGTGATGAGAACCTGGAGAAGAGACAGAAATTGTGGCAGAAATGGAACTCCACAAAAGATCCTCAAGATCTTGACAATTTTAAAATCCAGAGAAGAGAAACAGCTAAGCTTTTCCGTAATAAAAAAAGAAGACAATTTCAGGATAACCTAGAACAGATTGAGGAAGACTTTAAAAGAAATAATTCTAGAGATTTCTACAAAACTTTTAGAAAACAGCTAACCAAATACCAATCCCCAAATTTATGTTTTAAAGATGAAGAGAACAAGCTAGGTTTGACAAACAAGACTAATTGTGAAATACTAGCAAAATATTTCGAGAATCTACTAAATTGTGAACCACCCAAAGATAAAATGAGTTTTGAAAACCACCGAAATACTAATACCGAGTCAAAACCTCCAGACGCTGAAGAAATAAAACACATAATACACAGTCTAAAAAACAATAAAGCCCCAGGTGAAGACTCCATAGTACCAGAAATCCTAAAAATAATGGATACCAACCTCCCACAAGTTTTGGAACATATGTTTAAGAAGATCTGGGACGAAGAAAGAATTCCTGAAGACTGGCAGTGTGCCCTGATACACCCACTACACAAAAAGGGGGATAAGATGAATGTTAATAATTATAGAGGGATCTCGCTACTACCAGTAGGATACAAAATTTTGTCAAGGAAATTACTTCAAATCGTGGAGCCAGTTCTGGATAAAAAAATAGGTGAATATCAAGCAGGTTTTAGACAAGGTAGATCCTGTGTTGAACAAATATTTAACCTGAAAACACTAATTCGTTACAGAATCTCAAGAGGCCAGAGATTTGCAATAGTATTTGTAGATTTCAAAAAAGCATACGACTCGGTAGATAGAGAAACATTACTGAAAGTATTGGAAGAATTTGGGGTCGATAAGAAAACAATTCAAATTATCAAACAGACGCTAACAAACAGTAAGGCCAAAGTTAAATTTATGGGTGAAATTTCAAGGAAGTTCGAAATTAAAACAGGTGTTAGACAAGGTGATGGTTTATCCCCAATCCTCTTCAACTGCGTACTGGAAAAGATATTGAGAATATGGAAAGAAGAACTCAAAGGCACCAAGAATGACATCAGAATTGGAACAAAAAAAGAAAAAATAGAAGTGGACTGTTTAGCTTTTGCAGACGATCTGGCAATAATTACAGAAAACGAAGAAATAGCTCAGAACTACTTGGAGAAACTACAAGAAGTTTCGGCCAGAGCTGGACTGCAGATTTCATTTGAAAAAACCGTGTATATGTCTAATCATAGAAATAACAAGAAAAATCTTATTACTAAATACGGCAATATTAAGAGAGCAGAAAAATTTAAGTATTTAGGTGAAATAATTCAAGTGAATGGTTTAGACAAGAGTGCAAACCAGGCGAGAGCAAGGAAAATGGAATTTGCTTTTCAAAAAACAAAAGACATATATAACAAAAAAAAAACATTTCGATTCAAGCTAAATTAAGACATTATAAAACTGTCATTAGACCAGAATGCCTGTATGCATCGGAGTGCCTAACTCTTAACAAAAAGGGGGAAATAGAAAACATGGAAAAGAAAGAAAGGAAAATTTTGAGAAAAATATTAGGACCGAGAAAGATTGGGGAAGAGTACAAGCTAAAGAGTAATAAGGAAATATACAAAACTATTGAGAAAGTGAGTGAGGCAATGCGTAAACGCAGACTAACGTTTTATGGTCACCTGTCGAGGATGGATGGAAACAGGCTAACAAGAAAAGTGTTTGAACATAGTAACAGGAACGAAAAAACCAACAATAAATGGATACAGATGGTGAAAAAGGATTTGGCCTATTTTAATGTCACCCGTGAGTCAATCAGGGACAGGGAAAAGTTTAGACAAATAGTGAACGAAATTAAGTGTTTTCCAGAAGAAACGAAACTAAAGAATAATAACAGGAAATGGTCGGAAGAGCGGAGGAGGAACCACTCGAAAATGATGAGGAAATATTGGGAAGAGAGAAAAAAAGATCAAAAAGCCGGGCAAGTGAATTGTTGAACGTGGTCCAAAGATGGCCGAAATCGAAAGAAGAAGAAGAAGAAGCGAGTTCGCTTACGGTGCCTTTCGTTCAGCAAAGCTGGACATGTTGTGGGAAGTAAGCCAAACCTCGACACCGCCTATCTTGGCGTCTTGCTAGGCAATTAGAGCTGCGGTGTTGGCAAACAAAAACTGTCAAGGAAGCGTCACTTGTGTCACTGATCTAAGTTCCTACGTAACTTAAATCACACAAACACCGTTCATATCGAGAGATGATAGACGCCACTTCCTTGCTTTGCGACAGAGAGCTGCCTCTACTTAGTCTTTTGGTCGCAGGCAGCAGTACCAAACTCTGTCCGACCATGTCTCGGAAAGCCCAACGGTACCGATCGACCGCCGTGTCAACCACTAGGCGTCTACGTAGGCGGAGACGGACGAGCATCCAGTTAGCACGTCGCTCTCCCATTCGCTGTCAGATTTCGTGACCGAGGCCGCTATCTCTCAATCGAGTGGCTCCTCAATTGATCTCTCAAAGACTGAGCGCCCGGTGCTTGCCAAAAGCGCCCGGCAGACCCGAACGGTCACCCATCCATGTACTAGCCGAGCCCGACAGCGTTTAACTTCGGCGGTCTCACTTTAACCGGTGTTAAAATTGCAATACGTCCGTTGGCTAATCACAGGCAATGCAGCCGATAAATGTTCACGTTCTCGTATAAATTTTAATTATATCTGGATGAACGACGAGAATAATAGCAGTGGTTGGGAAGGGAGTGATACAGGGCTGTAGCCTACCACCTATGTTTTTCAATCTGTATATTGAGCAAGCAGTAAAGGAAACAAAAGAAAAATTCTGAGTTGGTATTAAAATCCATGGAGAACAAATAAAAGCTTTGAGGTTCGCCGATGACACTGTCATTCTGTCAGAGACAGCAAAGGACCTGGAAGAGCAGTTGAACGGAATGGACAGTGTCTTGAAAGGAGGATATAACATGAACATCAACAAAAGCAAAACGAGAATAATGGAATATAGTCCAATTAAATCGGGTGATGCTAAGGGAATTAGATTAGGAAATGAGACAGTTAAAGTAGTAAATGAGTTTTGTTATTTGGGGAGCAAAATAACTGATGATGGTCGAAGTCGAGAGGATATAAAATGTAGACTGGCAATGGCAACGAAAGCGTTTCTAGAGAAGAGAACTTTGTTAACATCGAGCGTAGATTTAAGTGTGAGGAAGTCGTTTCTGAAAGTATTTGTATGTAGTGTAGCCATTAAAGCAAGTGAAACATGGACGATAAATAGTTTAGACAAGAAGAGAATAGAAGCTTTCAAAATGTGGTGCTACAGAAGACTGCTGAAGATCAGATGGGTAGATCACATAACTAATGAAGATGTATTGAGTAAAATTGGGGAGAAGAGAAATTTGTGGCACAACTTGACTAGAGGAAGGGATCGGTTGGTAGGACATATTCTGAGGCATCAAGGGATGACCAACTTAGTATCGGAGGGCAGCGTGGAGGGTAAAAATCTTAGAGGGAGACTAAGAGATGAATACACTAAACAGATTCAGGAGGATGTAGGTCGCTGTAGCTACTGGGAGATTAAGAAGCTTGAACAGAATAGAGTAGCATGGAGAGCTGCATCAAACCAGTCTCTGGACTGAAGACCATAACAACAACAGCAGTTCGTAATAACAGTTTTCCTTGGAGAATTGTGTTATCCATTATCCTGCCAAAAATTAATTCGAATGTACTAGTTGTTTGAAGCCACGTAAATTTAGCCGTTCCAATTGGAAGCATCTTATAGACTCAGTTTCTTCGAAATGGCGAGAGTTTATTCTAGCGTTTGCAAAATTTACAACGTCTCTTCTGCAGAATTTGGACAATCAAATCTTTTGCAAACCTTCATCCTGGGGAAAAGCATGAAGCACTGCTTTATTTCCTTTTGTGTTAATGTTGTGAGCATTACAGCCACCAATAGCACAACTTGCCACTGCCTGCACACCGTCAAAACACTCGAACGTTCAAATCATTCACTGTACAAAAGCAACTAAGTGAAAACCATAATACTTCCGAAATGATATATTCTCCTACATACGAGCGCCAAGAGTTTCTCAGTGAGGTCATGCGCACTACAGCAGAAACGCATTATCTTCTGCACACTGCTTACTGCACCCTGTTTACTGTGCTTTCCACCCCCAACCACCACCACCGCCACCACCACCACCACCACCAACACCAACACCACGAGGAAACAGACATGATAAAGTTGAAGCCTGCCAGAAGCGAAGAGAACGGTGCTATCTAGCGTTTGGTGATCGCACTAAGCCATACTGCCAACCTAAAGACGATTAGAATGAAAGTGCAGAAACTAATCGATTTAAACTCATAATTTTGTAGGAAGAATTCTAATTATACGAACACTTCTATCGTCTTTCACGTACCTTTTACCTTGTTCTAGGTTCTGTTGTGATAAAAAACTGGAAACCCCTGAGCCTGGAGAAGATAGCAGAGGGCCCACTTGCCACGGTCGGAGACATCCTGGGTGAACTCAGTACGGTCGCCACGCTGCGCATAGAAGTCTACAGGTCAGTATCTCTGTCTGTCTGTCTGACTGCCTGCCTGTCTGTCTGTGGGTATCGTGTATGTTTCAATCGTTTTTTTTATAACAATACTGATTAAAAGAAACTGTACCGCAAGTTGTCGTGTACTTAATGGAATTCTGAGAATTAGCAGCAGTCTCTCTCTTTTCATTTCCAAGTTTGATGTAAAGGCGCCAGGCTGTGTGATATTTCATGCAACACATAGTAGTGACAGATGACGTCCGTAGCTATCGTATACGAAAAGCGAGGTTACGTCCATCCGCTTGTGCTGTATATTCCACTTCCGTTGCCAGGTTACTGTGCCACCAAACTACACCACTTCATGATTTTCGTTACGCCTTAACAATCGAACAGAATTCTGTAATAAGCAGACCGCTTGATTCACCAAGGAAGATGTTACACGCAAGATGGTTGTCACAGCACCTCAAGGTTGCCAGATTGAGTCCCGGTGGTAGAAGGGAATTTGTGCTACAGTATTTTTTCGGCAAAAGGGAAGAGAGATGCTGGGACACAGCCACTGATCATCAGACTGTTCGTCAACGTCCGCCGTCAAACCCTAAATCTCAGCATTGTATTTTACGGAGCGGTAATATGAAAACTATTTGCGGTAAGTGCGTCCACCAGGAGGAGATGTTAAGCACGGCGGGCCCCTTCATGCTTTTAGAATCGATATGGTACGGTTTCGGCACCAGTTTTCCGCTTCTCCTTCACTTCACACAACAGTGGTCCGTAACGACCAAAACACATCAGTGTACTGAACAGGCATTGACTTCAGTTACCGATACGAAACATGTACTTATTCGAAACATCTATGGGCTTGATGAAGCAAATTCCGAGGCGCGTCATCTAACACCTTTGTACAATAACAATGTGAAATATCCCACTGTCAGTAAACTAAATATCGAGTGCAATACAATTACCCATTTCAAACTTCTGTCGATGTAAGGAAGGCAAAAAAAGCCATCTAGACTAGGATCTTGTCAAGAGAACAACGTTGTAACTAATAGCAACGTGTGCAGAACGGACAGAAAGCGAGAAAATTTGATGCTGGCCTCACGAAATTGTTAGTTTCGGATTTTAAAGTATTTCACGGCTGTTAGGAGCCCGATGTTATACAGATGTGGCACTCAATCGGGGGAAGCTTCCCAACACAGCCCGTTTTCTATGTAAGTTTCGTTTTGGAGCACGTGTAACTGGGCGATGAATAATTGTAGGCAATCAGCGGTGGTGAAGTAAGGCCGTTGCGGCGTAGCGGAGGTTAGGAAGGCGTGAAAACCACACTCTGAAGACGTCGTACAGGTGGACTACATCCTTGTCATGGTGCTGATCTCGTCTTCACGCTGCGTCTTTGCAAAGACTTTTATTTCTCCTTTTTTTTTTTTTACAGTCTGTTGGCGGTATCGGGCTATCTGAGCCCAGTGCCGTGTGTATCATCTCGGCTATAGTTGGGGAGAACTTTCTCACAGCTCTGGCTACCCGAGCTGAGCCGCTCGCTGCACGACGCGACCTCCGTCGTGAGCGGAGTATCTGCCCACCAATCCCTCACACACGCCATGCTAGTAATGAGTAACAGCTGGGTGTAATGCAACTGTTGCCTGGTATTGCATCCAGGTCGAATCTGATCTCCTTTCAAGAATCGTTGCTTCAAATGTAGCGTTAACGTAAAGACGTAAGCATTTCTAAAGATGGCCTAAATTTATCAAGACAGTTATAGAAAAAATAGCATCCAGTTTTGATTTTCATCTTTTGTGTAATATGCCAAACCTCAACAGGCATTCGCATGACCGCACCACGTAAACAGCACGCAAATCGTCACGAAAACTTTGGTAATTGTGGTGCCTGACGCATTTAGACGAATAATTATCCGTAAACAAGTGCTTAAAACGTGGTTCAGAATGGTGCTTTGTGTTCGGATTTCTAGTCTAGAAAACGCTTCAAGATTCACGTATAATTTTACCACGACTAACCTTCTCGTCTTCTTTAGATTCTGACAGAAAACACGTCATTGCTGTCCGCATCATGCGTCGTAGAAATTTAACACATGAAAATGTGGAGGTCAATCCCATCCGCAAACATATCTTCAAACATTCTCGCCTAGAAAACCTCATTTCACATGTACACTCTCAAATCAAAATTATCCGGACATCTATTAAGTACATTAGTACGGGATATGTCCACCTTTCACCTTTAAGACGGCTTTCACTCTACAAGACACACTTTCAATGAGGGTGTGAATGTCTTCCTGAAGGTCCAAAACGGGGGAGGGCAGTAATGTGGCTCTCTTTGTTTAGAGTGAAGTCGACAAACAATTGTTAAGAAGTTAAGGGGTCATTATATCTACAAGCCCTATCCGCAAACTAGCAAACGTTTACGAAGATTTCAGTGTGTTGCTAGGGGGCATGTCAAAATTGGCAGGGCAGCCCCCGTTGAAACCATGTTAAAGCACCAGAATTGGCTCGTCGCCGCATCCGAATGAGAAGTCTCATCCGTCCACTCGAACGGGGACTTTTTTTTTTTCAACACGAACACCGGGATGTTTCTTACTAAAAGTCCACGGTGAATTGTGGACTTACGTTTACAACTTAGCTATTCAATCTTTAACGAAACCGATGCGGACGAAAAGCTACAACCCGCTTATCTTCCGTTGAAAAACTGTGAGCACACGTATTCACTCCAGTTTGCAAAGCATTCAAAATAGTCCACTGTTACATTCTTAATACAAATCACCGTAACCTGTTGAGGTGTTACCGTGTAAACCATATAAATGTTTAATTAAATTTACTATAATGTTCACAGCGTCTTAGTTTGCTTGACAAATTGTCCATAAGTGTAATGCTCATCTTTAGATATTTGTGAATCGAAAAAAAAATTGACTTAGTTACGGTGTTTTCGCGAGCTCAAGCCAAATCTGTGACGATTCAATATTTGATAGGACTTGCAATTAATTCGAAGAATAGGAAAGAATTATAATTAAAGTATGTTGTTATTTCGTTTAGCTATTAGTCTTCTCCGTGGGGGCAGTTTGACAGTATTAACTCACTATACTTGTTTCCGTTATAAACTAGGGACAGAAAGGTTGATCTAATTGCTGTAATTTTCATGAACCAGAGACTATTAATTAGTTCCGAGATGACATCACATTTTCTTGGTGGTTTCGAGAAGATGGTTGTAGAATATGAGTAAAGTTCATCGTCATCAACATATCATCAACAACAACCATCACCATCCAAAAAATTAATTTTTTAAATTCATTCACTAAAGTAAATTAAGTAAATATTCCAGAATTCGAATCAGGAATAACTGCCAACATGAATAACTTAGAAGTAGATATCCTCGGTCAAGCTTGAATCACTTAATAAAGACAAGTCTTCCAGTCCTATTAGTATATCAGATTGCTTTCAGATGTTGATCAATACTCCCTGCGCTTATCAGTGATATACAAGACCTCGCTCAAGAAAAGATCCGCACAAAAAGACAGAAAAGTAGCACATGCCACACTAGTACTCAAGAAAGGAAATAGGAGGATTTCGATGAATGTAGACTCATATCAATGACGTCAGTTTGCAGTAGGATTATGAAATCTTTACTGTGTTCGAACATTAGGAATTACCTTGAGGGAAACCACTGACTCACAGTCAGCACGAATTCGGAAGAAATAACACAACTAGCTCTTTATTCTCACAAAGTAATGAGTAGACCTATCGACAGTATTCCGTATTTCTAGATTTCCAGAAGGCTTTTGACACCGTTCCTAACAAGAAACTGTAAATCAAACTGCGTATCTACGAGGTATCACTTCAGTTGTGCGACTGGATTCATGATTTCCTGTCAGAAAGAGCACAGTTATAAGTAACGAGGGAAACTCATCGAGTAAAATAGAAGCGATATACAGCGTTCCACAAGAAAGTGTTACAGGCCTTCCGCTGTTTCCAATCTATATCAACAATTTAGATTATTGGTAGATGATGCTGTCATTTAACGTATAATGACATTATCAGAAGATAAAAACCAATTGCAAAAATGGTTTAGAATAAATACCTGTATGGTGAGAGAAGCGGTAATTATTTCTGAATAAGGAAAAGTGCGAGGCCGTCCGCATCAACACGAAGAGAAATCCGTTGAATTTCGTTTACACAATATGTAAGGGCTGTCAATTCGACTAAATAACTAAGAATTACAATTATTAACAAATTGAACTGGAAATATCACACAGATAATGTCGTGGGGAATGTAAACCAAAGACTGCGTTTTAATGGCGGAACACTTACGAGATGCAACAGGTCTACTAAAGAGACTACTTGCACTATGCTCGTCTGTCGTCTGTTAGAATACTGTTCTGTCGTATGATCTTACCAGATAGGGTTAACTGATAAGCGAATTGCGATGCGAATGATTAAAACAGAGGCGTTTTTCATTGCGGCGAGGTCTTTTCACGACGTGTCGGTCGCCAGTTTTCTCTTCTGAAGGTGAAAATATGTTATTGTTACCAACCTCAACAGGGAGAAATCGTAATAAGAAAAATCAGAGCTCGCAGTGAGAGATTTAAATGATCAATTTACCATGCGCTATTAGAAAGTGGGAGGGCAGAGAAATATCCTGAAGATGGTTCGAAGAACCCTCTGCCAAGCACTAAGTGTGAATTGTAGAGTAGTCATGTAGATGTAGATGCAGATGACAGCCGCTGCGAAACTGAGATGGTCTATAGGCTTTTTAGTGCACTACTGTTTTCAGTGATAAACGCCCATGTTTTCGTCATTTACTGTTTTTAGTGTAGGAAAAACTTCCTTCGTCCATTGGTCATGCATCCGCCTCCATTCGTTGCCATTAGACTCAAAGTAACGTTGCCCCGCACGCGCCTCTCCCGCTTTCGGTCAGAGCGCAAGAGATCACAGTCGGTGCCACATCAGCGTCTCCGCGCTTAAGCTACGAGCACTACATACATTCCACTTATCAGCACACACCATTGCTAGCATAACTCAACGCCAAAGCTGAAGGTAATGATATCGTTAATGTGGTGTAAACAGTCTTTCATTGCCGTCGGAACCTTTCGCCTTTAGCGACAAGGTGATTGCATTCGGCGTGTGACAGCGAGCCGTGTTCTGTTGCAGGGCGCGGCCCACCGTGATGTCCGAGATAAAGGACAAGCTGTTGCGTCTGCTGCTGCTCCACTCGCACACGATGCTGGCGTCCAGTGGCTGCCCGCTCGACGAGGTAAGTCTGTCGCCCTCAATGTGCGCTTGAAAGTTGTGAAAAAGTAATAGAGTAACAAACGTCGGAACTTGACCCACACACCAGTTCCAAGCGCGTTAGCAGCACCGGACTTTGTCCGCAGCTCGTGGTCGTGCGGTAGCGTTCTCGCTTCCCACGCCCGGGTTCCCGGGTTCGATTCCCGGCGGGGTCAGGGATTTTCTCTGCCTCGTGATGACTGGGTGTTGTGTGATGTCCTTAGGTTAGTTAGGTTTAAGTAGTTCTAAGTTCTAGGGGACTGATGACCATAGATGTTAAGTCCCATAGTGCTCAGAGCCATTTGAACCATTTTTTGAGCACCGGACTTTAACAGTGGTCTTACATTTTTCCGTGTTTCAAGAGAGCTTCCATTCATTACACCAAATGGAAATTTTGTCCAAGCCCATTTGCATTTTCTCAGTGTTGTCGCACAGTAATATTTTCCAGTAGATCATAGCATACTCAGAGAACACACTAACAGAGCTGTACTGCGGATAAATCGTTTGTTTACACTGCCTGACAAAAAATAAAATTAAAAAAAAGTGAAGCACCCAGACGTGGACGAAGAAACGAAGTGAGATTCTCTGGTAGAGAGAATATGTGCTATTGTTTCAGTGATTATAAAATCGAGTTAAACTTACAAAGAACTACACAGTACAAGTCCTCGTATCAGTTTATCAGTACTGCGTTGCAACCCCCCTCCTCCCCCCCCCCTGCTACTCCACCGCCCCTTTGGTGTGGATGATATATGCACTCATTCGGTTGGGAACGGTGCCAGAGACATACCCATTGTATCCTTTCCTGACGCAAGCTGGACCATGACTGTTGTAAATGGTTCTTGAAATTCTGCATACTGGCGCTGCTGGTCCCAAATGTATTCTATCGGGGATATATATGGGAATACTGCTGGACACGGGAGTACCTCAGCATCGCACAGACAGTTCATAACAAGTGCTATTTGTGGACGAGCATTGTCCTATTAAAAAACAACTCCACGATACTATCGAAAGAGAGGTAACACATGAGAGCTCAGGACTGCCGTGACGTACCGTTGTGGCGTCAAAGTTTACTAGCAGCCGTGACCTGAAGTCACACCCGATGACTCCTCAAACCATAACGACAGGAAAACACAGCTGTGCGTCTCGAGCCCTCTTCTCATGTCGGCTCCTTACTTGCCGACGAGTGTCATTCGGAATGTTGCAGAACTGCGATTCATTGCTAAACACCATCGACGCATTCATCAGTATTCCTGTGGGATCACTCTAAACAAAGCCATTTGTGTCATGTTAACGGAATGCCTGTGCGTGGGACGGTAATTCAATGCTGCTGCTTCTGTCCAGCCAATGGTGCTGGATGACACTTTTTCTCGGACTGCAGGAGCAGATTTGCAGGTGTTAACGATGTGCTTGGTGCACAATGCGGAGTCGCTGCCTTGTCGACAGACGTGGTCGATTGGAGTCTAGGAAAGGAGTATGCCTACCCTCACGTTCCATGCAGTCCAACATCAGCCAGTCTCATATCTGAATGCCCCACGGATCGAGATATTGCACGGGTCGACTAGTCAGCCAAATGGAGATTGACAATAAGGCCCTTTCAAACACTCTCAGGTACTCATAAACTTGCGACGTTGTTCAAATCCCTTATGTGTCTACAAGGCCTGGCAACAACACTAAACACGACCACCACTAATGCACTCTAGTGGTCGTTGTACCTTTCAAAGACAATTTCATCTCTAATCACTTACACACTTGCCG
Organism: Schistocerca cancellata; assembly: GCF_023864275.1. NCBI lineage: Eukaryota > Metazoa > Arthropoda > Insecta > Orthoptera > Acrididae > Schistocerca > Schistocerca cancellata. Next base: position 1,039,589,706 of record NC_064626.1, read on the forward strand.
AAGGTGTTAAAAATGGTTCAAATGGCTCTGAGCACTATGGGACTTAACTTCTGAGGGCATCAGTCCCCTAGAACTTAGAACTACTTAAACCTAACTAACGTAAGGACATCACACACACCCATGCCCGAGGCAGGATTCGAACCTGCGACCGTAGCGGTCGCGCGGTTCCAGACTGTAGCGCCTAGAACCGCACGGGCACCTCGGCCGGCGCCGAAGGTGTGTTCATGTACGAAGTTACATTAACATCCAACCGTGTCTTCTGGATGCTTCACTTTTTTTATTTATCTGGTAATGTTTATTTACAACATTGTATGTTCTATTTCTCTTTACTGGCGCACACATGATGTTACTTCCGCTAGTATTGAATATTTGCCGTTCAGTATAACTTATTGAGTGCTGCTAATCAAATATTTTTTCGAGCCAGTCACATATCTGCGAAGACACTCCGCATGATCCTACATTATTTAGCAGTCGACGTTGTGGTGCAGCGTCTAGTAACTTTTAGAAATCTAGGAAGTCGGAATCTATTTGCCCGCATACATTTACTGTTTACAACACAACACGTCTGAATAGTAAGAAGTTGTGTTTCACACGAGTGATTTTCCCGAATCAGTTGCGATCCTTTGAGAGAAGTTTGTTTTCCGCCCAGGAAAGTCATAGTGTCAGACTTCACAGTATGGTCTAACATAAGACAAGATCCAAAGGAAAGCGAGGCGCTTCGTATCAGAATTGTTAAGTAAGCTCGAAAACGTTACGGAGAAACTCAAAAAATTCTCAAAAGCTACAAGAGACGGGATGTCTTTCATGGACAGGTAAGCAACATTTTGCTATTTCCAATATACATGTTGCGAAATAGACATCATAGGCATTCTGGTCCATTCGGAGACTTATCTCAAACTGTTCTTCTCGCACTACAATCGCTGACGCATGAGGTAATGGGGGACAGTGATTCTAGTACTCGAAGTAACCCATTCTAAACACCGTGAGATGGTCTGTGTAGTACAGAGGTAAGTGGAAAGATGTAGCTCCTGCTTTTTTCAGTGAACTATGTGAACATTACTCAGAAGAGGTTTGGAGCAAGTATGGAAAGTCTAATCTGAGTCGCCAAATGTAGATTTGGACCACGCTCTTCCAATAAATAAAATACGAGACAGAGGATTTATTGTTTATGTCCTTCCTGTAAGGGTATTTGCTCCTAGGAGGCAGACTGCAGCGCCATGTCCGTCATCCGCCCGCCGCCTTACACACACCGTGGCTCCTCTCTGTACGGCCCTCGTCTATTAATTAAACCCTCGGCAGCAGACTAATGCGCTGTAGTGTCGGCGCGGATTATCGCTCTATCTGGAATTTACTGATGCCGGATTCCGTGTGTACAGAACAATTAAACTTCCTCCCACAGGCGCCGCCGGAAATCCCGCCTCCGTAATCCTTCGTGTGTGTGTGTGTGTGTGTGTGTGTGTGTGTGTGTGTGTGTGTGAGAGTGTGTGTATGGGTTGGGATGCCGCTCAATGTGATTCACACAGCTGCATGCGTTTGTCCGAAGCATACAACTGCGCTTCGTAACCAGCCTTTGTTGGGCCGAGCTTTTAATTGTAACTAGCGTCAGACTTTGTATTCGTTGAGGCCCCGATTTCAGTACTGATCTTAATTCCTTCGAATCTTCACGAGGTTCCTGGAGAATATCAGTCTGATCGAGGTGTATTTGGAGAAATGGAAACAAGTTGGCACTTACGATTGCTCCAAAATTGCGAAAGAAAAATATTCCAGCGAGTTGATTCAACTGGTACCGAGATGGTAAAACATAATCTGTACTTCTCAGACAACTTGCTCACAGGCAGCTCGTCTCCATTCTTTATAGGCGACATTCTGATGTACGTTCGCTATTGTTTCCGTTAATTATTTCAGAGAAATGTGAGATAATTTTGTCAGAAAGGAATCTCATTGTCCAACTGAAATATTTCATCCGTAATGACCTCGCGGTTATTTGTAAAAATAATGTGTGGCGGATGTCGTAAAGGCATGCTTCGTAATTCATTAAAACATTCTTCAGAAGTTCCGTGAACGCTTGGACCTCTTTCTAAGGAAAACAGGAAGGAAGGAAGGAAGACCTGTACCAAATAGCACTAACAGGGAATATTGAACCTATACAGAGAATTGAGGGACGAATGGTCACAGTTTCACACTGGAACATGTGAGAGAGTTGCTGAAAAAATTGAACTGACAGACACTTGAAAATGGACGCAAATTATCCCGAGAAAGGTTACTTTCAAAGTTTGAAGATCCGGCTTTAAATGATGACATGACTTTAGGATATACGACAAGCCCCCCTTCCCCCCCACCCCCGCCGCCCCCTGCGTATTGTTCCCGCAGGGGTCGAAAGAACAATACGAGATTAATTACAGCTCGCAGAGATGCGTTTCAACACTCATTATTCCGCTCGCCATACGTGAATGGAACGAGAAGAATCCCTAATAACCGCTTCAATGGGAAGTACCTTCTGCCATACACTTAACAGTGGTTTAGAATCTGTGGACGTGGTTGCGTATTCAAATACAGATGTAGAACGACTAGACCCTCAGAGATGGAGTTCAGCCTCGAAATGAGCGAGAATGTTACTGGAAATTGACCGTGCTGTTGTCAAAGGAACAATGCAGCATTCAGGTTCGTGATTTAGGGAATCCACAGAGATCGCTTATCCATATTGCGAGACACGGAGTTGACGTTTTCTCCTGTGTAATGCAGGTTAAAGTCTTAATGAATGTACAACCTATCTCGGTGATGTATTTTCTCTAGCAACTTCAAATGGGCTCTAGATTGCTTATTAGCTAATTATGAATCGACTTTCATCATGTTAGGTTGAGGAGGCAGTTGTTGCCGCTTAACCTTTGCCTGTGGTCAGCCAGCGTAGACCTCAGCGACATCGGATGAGACCGAGGATATCAATAACATAAAATATGTTGTTTCCTATCCGCGTTCTGCTCAATATACGCTCCTAGGAATGTCGAGCATACAGTTTTACGTATTTGTTTCCCTCTGTACTATATTTTTGTTTATTGTGATATAGCCTCTCCTGGACACGTAGAGCCGGCCGCTTTGACCGAGCAGTTCTAGGCGCTTCAGTCCGGAACCGCGCTGCTGCTACGGTCGCAGGTTCGAATCCTGTCTCGGGCATGGGGGCATGGATGTGTGTGATGTCCTTAGGTTTTTTTTTTTTTTTTTTTTTTTTTGTCATCAGTCTACTGACTGGTTTGATGTGGCCCGCCACGAATTCCTTTCCTGTGCTAACCTCTTCATCTCAGAGTAGCACTTGCAACCTACGTCCTCAATTATTTGCTTGACGTATTCCAATCTCTGTCTTCCTCTACAGTTTTTGCCCTCTACAGCTTCCTCTAGTACCATGGAAGTCATTCCCTCATGTCTTAGCAGATGCCCTATCGTCGTGTCCCTTCTCCTTATCAGTGTTTTCCACATATTCCTTTCCTCTCCGATTCTGCGTAGAACCTCCTCATTCCTTACCTTATCAGTCCACCTAATTTTCAACATTTGTCTATAGCACCACATCTCAAATGCTTAGATTCTCTTCTGTTACTTGTCAGCTCTTGCCGACTTCGGAATTGTGTGGATGATGCTTTTCCGAAAGTCAGATGGTATATCGCCAGACTCATATATTCTACACACCAACGTGAATAGTAGTTTTGTTGCCACTTCCCCCAATGATTTTAGAAATTCTGATGGAATGTTATCTATCCCTTCGGCCTTATTTGACCGTAAGTCCTCCAAAGCTCTTTTAAATTCCGATTCTAATACTGGATCCCCTATCTCTTCTAAATCGACTCCTGTTTCTTCTTCTATCACATCAGACAAATCTTGGCCCTCATAGAGGCTTTCAATGTATTCTTTCCACCTAACTGTTCTCTCCTCTGCATTTAACAGTGGAATTCCCGTTGCACTCTTAATGTTACCACCGTTGCTTTTAATGTCACCAAAGGTTGTTTTGACTTTCCTGTATGCTGAGTCTGTCCTTCCGACAACCATATCTTTTTCGATGTCTTCACATTTTTCCTGCAGCCATTTCGTCTTAGCTTCCCTGCACTTCCAATTTGTTTCATTCCTCAGCGACTTGTATTTCTGTATTCCTGATTTTCCCGGAACATGTTTGTACTTCCTCCTTTCATCAATCAACTGAAGTATTTCTTCTGTTACCCATGGTTTCTTCGCAGCTACCTTGTTTGTACCTACGTTTTCCTTCCCAACTTCTGTGATGGCCCTTTTTAGAGATGTCCATTCCTCTTCAACTGTACTGCCTACTGCGCTATTCCTTATTGCTGTATCTATAGCGTTAGAGAACTTCAAACGTATCTCGTCATTCTTTAGTACTTCCGTATCCCACTTCTTTGCGTATTGATTCTTCCTGACTAATGTCTTGAACTTCAGCCTACTCTTCATCACTCAGGGTGTATACGGCCCGGGACATCCGGGAATTCCGGGAAAAACCCGGGAATTTTTTCATCCGGGACAAATCCGGGAAAAACCCGGGAATTTTTTAGAATTCCGGGATTTTTCGTTGTTTTAGATTTCAGTTAAAGTTTTGTAGGTGTGACGTGTAAGATCTGATACGCTGACAAAGAACTTTACTCCACTACTGCTGAATAATATTGCAGCAACGAAACACAAATCAGAGAATAACACCAAAACAAAAGTTTAGTTGCATAGGAAATGGGTAATTTGCACAATGCACAGACCAGCTTGCCGACACCGTTAAGTGTCAAAGGCTTTAGGTCGAAGATTATGCAGTACGTCCGTAACAACTAACGTGCATTCGATGTGTGTGACGTCACAATTGTTTACATTTCTAACAGATCACCAGAAAATATTACGAATAGTGGCTTGAGATGCGTCACTTACAAAGTAAATTTCCACGCAAGATGATTTATGTTACGTGTGAGAATGTGCAGACAGTGCAGTGAATTTCTTAAATCACAGGGCGTTATAACTCTCATTCAAAACGTAACACTTTGAGGATCATCCACTTGAAAAATGTCGGGCCCAGAAGATAAGTCATTTATGCCACTATTTAAAATTTTACCGGCACATTTGTATTTGATATGACTTAACGTGTAACACACACTAAAAAAAGACCGAGCTTCAAGTTAGTTTTCATATTTAATGTTGTTCTTTCATAGATAAAAAATTATGCAATCGATGGCAAAAAGTGTAATTGACCCTCAAAAAAATGTGCATAATGTGTTACTGAGCAATGTCACAAGTCTCTTCATGCCAGAACACTTCTACTTTTCTAAGCAACTGATAATCATTTTGGCACGATTTTAATTGCCAAATTAGAGCCTGTTGGTAGGCCTACGGACTTCCTATCATTTTAGGACTAATAACAGTGGATGCCAATAGACGATGCAATTCTCGTTCGTACATACACATCTACTTACGAGTTAACCGCACTTTGCTGATTTGAGCGAGCTCGGCCTACCTTCCTAACGTACGCGCCGCGGCCTGTCTTTCTCGTAAATCTCCTGCTCTGAATAACTGCCGTCATTCGCTAGCGAAATCACGTGACACGAGCTATGACTGGCTGACAAAAGTGCATCGCTCAACGCAATCTCTATTTTACAGTTTCCGAAGCTACCGTGCTGTAATTTGTGGAATTTGTGTATATACTTTAGCAATACGAAAATAAACTCTGTGCATATTGTCTCGCATCAAACGACTTTCCAGACGCATTGTTTCTCCTGGATTTCGTTTCCTAAAGTGCTGGGACGTCCTCTGCCGGTATAAGACCTTTACGATTCAAAGGACTGATAGGTTTTACAACTCCGAGGGAAAGTATACTGCTACTTAACACGGATGTATTTTCACCCGCTTTATACGTAATTTCATCCGGGAGAAATTGTGTTTTTAACCGGGAAATCCGGGAAAAATCCGGGAATTTTTTTTTCTTGTCCACGTAGACACCCTGTCACTACTATATTGTGATCTGAGTCTATATCTGCTCCTGGGTACGCCTTACAATCCAGTATCTGATTTCGGAATCTCTGTCTGACCATGATGTAATCTAATTGAAATCTTCCCGTATCTCCCGGCCTTTTCCAAGTATACCTCCTCCTCTTGTGATTCTTGAACAGGGTATTCGCTATTACTAGCTGAAATTTGTTACAGAACTCAATTAGTCTTTCTCCTCTTTCATTCCTTGTCCCAAGCCCATATTCTCCTGTAACCTTTTCTTCTACTCCTTCCCCTATAACTGCATTCCAGTCACCCATGACTATTAGATTTTCGTCCCCCTTTACATACTGCATTACCCTTTCAATATACTCATACACTTTCTCTATCTGTTCATCTTCAGCTTACGGCGTCGGCATGTATACCTGAACTATCGTTGTCGGTGTTGGTCTGCTATCGGTTCTGATTGGAACAACCCGGTCACTGAACTGTTCACAGTAACACACCCTCTGCCCTACCTTCCTATTCATAACGAATCCTACACCTGTTATACCATTTTCTGCTGCTGTTGATATTACCCGATACTCATCTGACCGGAAATCCTTGTCTTCCTTCCACTTCACTTCACTGACCCCTACTATATCTAGATTGAGCCTTTGCATTTCCCTTTTCAGATTTTCTAGTTTCCCTACCACGTTCAAGCTTCTGACATTCCACGCCCCAACTCGTAGATAACTTTTCGTTGATTATTCAATCTTTTTCTCATGGTAACCTCCCCATTGGCATTCCCCTCCCGGAGATCCGAATGGGGGACTATTCTGGAATCTTTTTCCAATGGAGAGATCATGATGACACTTCTTCAAATACAGGCCACATGTCCTGTGGATACATGTTACGTGTCTTTAATGTAGTGGTTTCCATTGCCTTCTGCATCCTCATGTCGTTGATCATTGCTGATTCTTCCGCCCTTAGGGGCAATTGCCCACCCCTAGGACAAGAGAGTGCCCTGAACCTCTAACCCCTCCTCCGCCCTCTTTGACAAGACCGTTGGCAGAATGAGGCTGACTTCTTATGCCGGAAGTCTTCGGCCACCAATGCTGATTTTTTATCAAAATTTAGGCAGTGGCGGGGATCGAACCCAGGACCGAAGACGTTTTGATTGTGAACCAAAGACGCTACCCCTAGACCAGGGTTCTCAGCCCCTCAGGTCCTTATGTTAGTTGGGTTTAAATAGTTCTAAGTCTAGGGGACTGATGACCTCAGATGTTAAGTCCCATAGACCTCAGAGCCATTTGAACCATTTTGGACACTTAGAGAATTAAATGAACTGTGTGTTTTCTCCTGAAGGTAAGTGATAAGCCTCCTACGGAGAACCAAGGAAAGATGTTTCGGAATATCTCTTTTATTGTTCTCTCTGTTGCGCCCCACTGCTACGATTCATTACCATCCTTGTCCATAATATAGAGCAGAAATTCTGCTTTTTTCAGAGTAGAATGGATAATCACTACTACATATAAAAAGGAGGACCCAATACTGAAACTTGTGGATCAGCAGTAGTAGTCTGGTCGCACCCAGAAGAAGATACCCCATGAACATGTTATAAGGTTTCTAATATGACTCATTGCTTATGAAGTGAACCATTTTGACATTGGACGCTGAAAGCCATTGTTATGTATGACTTCATACACAACAATGGGCTACAGAGTGAGGTGGCAACTGTTCTCGGAGGAAGCTGAACAGGAGCGGAAGTGATCAGGGAACAAGTTAACACAATACGCAGAAGTTTTACTTAGCTTTTATTTCTCCAAGCATACGGATTACAAATAATGCAGCAAAAGGTAGTCCAGCTCATATGATAGAAACTAGGATCTGGCTCATTCCACTAAATATGAATAATGGTGTCATAGTACAGTGACTCCAAGTGTAAGTGGGCTGAGGGGCTGCCACTGGCTATCCTGTATTGCGGCGGCAGATGGCGCTGGTAGTGCAGAGCTGGCGGAGGTGCGGCTCTGAAGGCGCGCCGCATAGCGTCTTCTTGATCCCGTGCGACCACTGTCAGCGTCAGAGGGAAACTTCTCGTCCTGTTACCAACCTTGATATGCTGTGGGATTGTATCGACGCATGATACCACAGCCTTAACCATTTAGTTTCTTCAGAAGAACGTGCATGTGATCCCCCACTGACAATTATTGTCTTCCGTTGTATTAGATGCAGATAGATACTTGTCATCTGATATCTGGGCCTCAGTATAGTGTATTATCACTTACCCTCTTCTATTACTTGACTGGTTGAATGAGCTGAGAACACCTGATCATCGGTTTATGATGGACCCCATCCAGATGCTGAAGCATTATGTTCGCCTCTGCGTGTTAGGCGCTCTTTGTGTTCTTACTTCCCGGCTACATTAGTGGGGCACATTGCTTTCCATCGCGTTTGCAACCTCCGCCGCGCCGTCCGCTACGCTGTGATTAAAGACGGAGACCCCGGTATCGCGACATCGGCTCTCGCGCGCCACAAATACCCCTGTTTCGGCAGTATTTCGTGCTAATCCCCTTAGCTAGCGCTCTCCGTCGCGGCCTTTATTGTCGCAAAATTGAGGCGATTTGCAGCGGAGGAGGCGGCGGGCGCCTTCCGGAACGGAAACACTGCACGCCTTCGGCCGCGCTGCGAAATCAATTAACACCGCTCGCGGGCGCCACTGTTCAAGATGGTTTCCGGGAGTGCGCGTACGCTGTCTCTCTCTGTCTGGCCCTCTCTCGCTCTCTCTTACGCCTGCGGAAGAATCCGCGCCGACTCCCGGCTTCCGCAGACACGCATAGCTCTTTTGATCTTATTAATGCTACGAAATAATACCTCGTAATCTTATTAAAAGCGAGGTTACTCGGCAATCCCTTTTGCCGGTAATATCTGCCGTATTAGCGCTCGCCCCTCCCCTTCCCCCCTTCCCCCAGCCCTCCCCCTCCCGCCGCCGCCCCCGCCCCCGCCTCCCACTCGCGGTGCTTCGCGCTCCTTCGCCCTCTCGCCGCCGTGCAGGAGACACCGGCTGTGTGCCGGGCCTCACCTCGCGGCTAAGCCGCCGTGAATGCAACGAAACCGCACTCCTACCTGTTCTTATTTCTGCTCCGCTCGCTCGTCTTATTTCGTTAATGAGCGGGCCTTGTAATGCTAATTACCGGAATCTGCGATGCGTTCAGCGCCGCGGAGCACATTAGCGGCTCCTCTCGCTTATGACGTGCCGGCGCGAGGATTATACGGCCGGGAGCCGACCTGCTAGTCTGCAGCTTAGCGCTCAGGTGACGGCAGCGGCGGCGGCGGCGGCAGCTGCTTGCCGCTCCCAGTACTTCCTACCCGCGCAGGTCTTTACGTCGCGCAGCCGGTTGCACGAGACGGGAAAATATTTTGTGTGCGCAGATTACAAGGTGCTCTCCTCAGCGACTGTCGATACTGCAGAGTGATTAAAATAACACCAAAGACGACAAAGTAAATATTCAAGAATTCGAGTCAAGAGCTGCTAGGGACATGAGTAAGTTAAAAATAGATATTATCGCTGCAGCGAAGCAACTCAAATCGCGTAATAAATGCAAGTCGTCTGGTCCAGATTTCATATTATTTAGGTTCCTTTCAGGGTATGTTGATGTAATATTATGAAAGTTATAAATGCGAAAGTTAATAAGTGCGTTTGCTAATACTACCCGACCACGATATCATTGCACTTGGTCTTCCGGGACGGTTATCGGAAACAGGTGGTGACATTATCCCAACAAGTACAGTTGCAGCGAAGGAAAACGCCCCGCACTGTGGATGCTTTCAGGGCAGTTGTGCATACACTATCATGTGGTCCAGCATGTCCTCCTGAAATATTGCGATAAAGGCTCTCGATAAGCCGATCAAACATCCGATACTGTCAGGTGCAATAATATTGTGGTCGGCTAATATGTTTGTTACTCCTTCACTCTGAAACACGGCTGGACGAGTTTAGATGAAATCTGGAACGGAGATGGCTTATATCCTTCCTTATATATAGCTATCTATGAAAGGGGAGGGGGTGGGGTGAAAAAGAAATGAAGCCCACAAGCGAATATCAATAGTTCATTCATCCAATATTTCAGAATGAGGGTATTTAGTCACTTACAATAAAGTTTATACATAGTATTAAATCTTTACGAAGCAGCTTCTCGCTGACAACCCTCGCATAATGGTAAGAGGAAAAAAGTTTGTCGATTACTACCTTTTTGCTATTCATGCAGTAAAACTGCCGTATGAAGCATGGCGGTTTAATTCGTCACTTCTTTATTACTAACTGTATTCAGGACGACACCTACAACATGCTGACACGAGGAAAGTTTCCAACCGATTTCTCATACACAAACAGCAGTTGACCGACGTTCCCTGGTGAAACGTTGTTGTGATGCCTCGTGTAAGGAGGAGAAATGCGTACCATCACGTTTCCGACTTTGATAAAGGTCGGATTGTAGCCTATCGCAATTGCGATTTATCGTAACGCTACATTGCTGCTCGCGTCGGTCGAGATCCAATGACTGTTAGCAGAATATGGAATCGGTCGGTTCAGGAGGGTAATACGGAACGCCGTGCTGGATCCCAACGGCCACGTTTCACTAGCACTCGAGATGACAGGCATCTTATCCGCATGGCTGTAACGGATCGTGTAGCCACCTCTCGATCCCTGAGTCAACAGCTGTGGACGACTGCAAGACAACCATCTGCACGAACAGTTCGACGACGTTTGCAGCAGCGGACTATCAACTCGGAGACCATGGCTGCGGTTACCCTTGAGGCTGCATCACAGACAGGAGCGCCTGCGATGGTGTACCCAACGACGAACCTGGGTGCACGAATGGCAAAATGTCATTTTTTCGGATGAATCCAGATTCTGTTTACAGCATCATGATTGTCGCATCCGTATTTGGCGACTTCGCGGTGAACGCAAATTGGAAGCGTGTATTCGTCATCACCATACTGGCGTATCATCCGGCGTGGTGGTATGGGGTGCCATTGATTACACGTGTCGGTCACCTCTTGTTCGCATTGACGACGCTTTGAACAGTGGACTTAACATTTCAGATGTGTTACGACCTGTGGCTCTACCCTTCATCCGATCCCTGCGAAACCCTTCATTTCAGCAGGATAATGCACGACCTCATGTTGCAGGTCCTGAAGGGGCTTTCTGGATACAGAAAATGTTCGACTGTTGCCCTGGCCAGCACATTCTCCAGATCTCTCACCAATTGAAAACGTCTGGTCAATGGTGGTCGAGCAACTGGCTCGTCACAATACGCCAGTCACTACTCTTGATGAACTGTAGTATAGTGTTGAAGCTGGATGGGCAGATGTACACGCCATCTAAGCTCTGTTTGACTCAATGCCCAGGCGTATCAAGGTCGTTATTACGGCCAGAGGTGGTTGTTCTGGGTACTGATTTCTCAGGATCTATGCACCCAAAATGCGTGAAAATGTAATCACATGTCAGTTCTAGTGCAATATATTTGTCCAGTGGATACCCGTTTATCATGTGCATTTCTTCTTGGTGTAGCAATTTTAATGGCCAGTAGTGTAATATTATGAAAGTTATAAATTAGATTGAGGTATAAATTGAGACTGAGGTCGAAATTGAGATTGATGTCGAAACTGAGATGGACGTCGAAATTGAGATGGATGTCGAAACTGATAACTTATGTGATTCATATTTACAGAATTTTTATTTGTGATTTTCGACATTATTGTCTTACATAATCAATGATAACCACCCTATTGATTGATATAACGTATCTTTCAATAAACTGAGTCGCTCCGTCTGCTAGGTACCACAAAAATACGTACAAAATAAGAAATTTGCGTAAAAATAGGATTTGATAGGATGCACTATTCTACACTATCGGCAGAAACGGCAGTTACGGGTGGACAGCTGTCAGATGCTGAAACTTGGGAATGTTGAAGTGAATAAGGGATGAAAGAACAAGAAAGATAAGTAGGAGGAATGAGAAGGGAAGTTGGAGTGAGTGAATGAGCCGTAAGGCAGTGTTAACTGGGAGACAGTGAGGGACAGGTTCAGCCACCTTAGTTGGAAAGGGGTTTATTCCTTCCCTACTCGCACAAATGCTTCTGTCCTGGCGGCCTTATGAGATGTGCGGCTTGCGTTCATCTGTTCAGTGTAGGTGATTATAATGAGTATGTATATAGTGTGGTGAAATGTCTGTGTTGTTTGATGATGAGACTAGGAAGAGGGTGAAACTCGGTGCCAGTACATAATATACTCCTCTGGAAGAGCGCCGAGCTTAACTTCTCCAGACGCATCTCCACCAGCAATGTTACATGACGTCAGTTCATTAGACACTGCGTAGAAATTTGGATTTTAGTCTAATACATTGGTGCAAAGACTGTTTTACACAGGTACTTTATGCCACAATCGCTCCTCGCTTTGGCCGCCCGAATATTGGCAGTGAAAATTACATCTACCACCAAGAATCGAAGCGGCGTGTCGCCGAGTACAGTACCACCGCACAGCCGTGCATTAGCAACCTCTGTTACAGAGGTGGTTAAGGAAGTATGAGAAGACAAAGGGACATAAAGAAGATGAGGAGGAGGATGAGTAGGAGGGATGTTAGCATGGTAAGGGAAACCGTAAAGGAAGAAGTAGGAGAAAGAGTGCAATGAAGTGGAAAGAGACGAGCACAGTGAGGGGTCGTGAAGGATTAGGACGATGAAGGTGAAGAAACAGGAGAAGGGCTGCAAAGAAAAGAGAGAGAACAAGAAGAGGTACGGGGAGGAGGAGGAGGATAAAACAGCTCACTTGATCGTTGTTGTTGTTATGGTCTTCAGTCCTGAGACTGGTTTGATGCAGCTCTCCATGCTACTCTATCCTGTGCAAGCTTCTTCATCTCCCAGTACTTACTGCAACCTACATCCTTCTGAATCTGCTTAGTGTATTCATCTCTTGGTCTCCCGCTACGATTTTTACCATCCACGCAGCCCTCCAATACTAAATTGGTGATCCCTTGATGCCTCAGAATATGTCCTACCAACCGAAGGCCTTCTTTTAGTCAGTTTGTGCCACAAATTTATCTTCTCCCCAGTTCTATTCAATACCTCCTCATTAGTTATGTGATCTACCAATCTAATCTTCAGCATTCTTCTGTAGCACCACGTTTCGAAAGCTTCTTTTCTCTTCTTGTCTAAACTATTTATCGTCGATGTTTCACTTCCATACAAGGCTACACTCCATACAAATACTTTCAGAAACGACTTCCTCACACTTAAATCTATACTCGAAGTTAACAAATTTCTCTTCTTCAGAAACGCTTTCCTTGCCATTGCCAGTCTACATTTTATGTCCTCTCTACTTCGACCATGATCAGTTATTTTGCTCCCCAAATAGCAAAACTCCTTTACTACTACTTTAAGTGTTTCATTTCCTAATCTAATTCCCTCAGCATCACTCGACTTAATTCGACTACATTCCATTCAACTGCTTATAGAAACATATGTTAAATTCCAGGACGCTACATTCGTTTTTATTACTTCTTGCGCTGCCCTGTGCCCTCCTCGATCACTCTTTTTACGGCGCAAGTCTGCTTCCAGTGGTTAAACGAAGAGAAAATTTCGTGCTGGTGCTGTCGCGTGAAATCCAGGGCGCGATCGGCGGCAGAGTGGCTGTGTTGGACTCCAGCGCGCTGTTATGACGCGGGAGCGGGGGACGGACGGCGCCGAGGGCAAATCACGCTGGTGGTCCGCCAGCTCCCCGACGCCGAGTCTGCCCGACTGGCTTCCCGGGGCGCCGGCTCGGCGTCTATCGTAAATTTGTTCGCTCATAAACCCCGCAGGGATTAGCGCGCCGCCGGGCCGCCGTACATCGTGTTTTCGTGGACTTAACTTTCTGTGGGAAAGAGCAACAGCGCCGGCGGCGGCGGAAGGAGGCAGGAGGAAGGGGGAGGAGCGGGCAGCGGTAAGACGGCGGCGGCGGCGGCGCTTTTCTTCTGAGGAACAATGCCATAAATTGCGCGCCTCGTTTGGGAAGTGCTCCGGCCGGGATTAGGCACGGGGATTAGTTGGCGGGCTATCCGCCGGTTATTACTGGGCGATCGCCCGGGGCCGGCGCGCCCAGGACGTGCGCAGAATGCTCGCCGCCTGCCGCCGCACTGGATCCTAATCAGCGGCCGCCGCCGCCGCCGCCGGCCAGCCTGCCGCAGTTGGTGCTCGTAAAACCACTCCACACCAACTCTTTCCCGCCGCGCTGCGCCCCTCCTATCCGCGAGGTCCGCGAAGCGACGAGGCAGCAATGGGCTGCCGACACACTACACACAGGGTGTTAAATGCATAGATACAGCTGTCGTGATCAGTGGTACCTGAATATGTACTCTCTTCAGTAATTTAATGTCTTTTCTCTGCTTTTAACAGTTGTCCCACAAATACGTCGCATAATTTAACTACCTGATATTTTTAGACAGTCTATGCCACGTAGTGGACTACGCCTGTCAGTGTAGATCTCCCGATTTGCCTCCATGCTTCTGCAATACATCTACATCTACATCTACATCCATACTCCGGAAGCCACCTGACGGTGTGGGGCGGAGGGTACGTTGAGTACCTCTATCGGTTCTCCCTTCTATTCCAGTCTCGTATTGTTCGCGAAAAGAAAGATTATCGGAATGCCCCTGTGTGGGCTCTGATCTCTCTGATTTTATCCTCATGGTCTCTTCACCAGATATACGTAGGAGGGAGCAATATATACTGCTCGACTCCTCGGTGAAGGTATGTTCTCGAAACTTTATCAAAAGCCCGTACCGAGCTACTGAGCCTCTCTCTTGCAGAGTCTTCCACTGGAGTTTATCTATCATCTCCGTAACGCTTTCGCGATTACTAAATAATCCTGTAACGAAGAGCGCTGCTCTCCGTTGAATCTTCTCTATCTATTCTATCAAACCTACCTGGTACGGATCCCACACTGGTGAGCAATATTCAAGCAGTTGGCGAACAAGTGTACTGTAACCTACTTCCTTTGTTTTCGGATTGCATTTCCATAGGATTCTTCCAATGAATCTCAGTCTGGCATCTGCTTTACCGACGATTAATTTTATATGGTCATTCCATTTTAAATCACTCCTAATGCCCACTGCTTGTTGCCCAGGGGAAAATAAACATCGATGGAGTGTAAGCGTAGGCTTCCGCGGCCGTTGTCATATTCAATAAAATTCTTCAGGGTATCAGACCGCATCGTCATAATTTAAAATGCGCCAACGTTTCGGCCAGCGTTGCAGCTAGCCTTCATCAGGGCCTTACGTTAAACTGCGTAAGGCCCTGATGAAGGCTAGCTGCAACGCTGGCCGAAACGTTGGCGCATTTTAAATTCTGACGATGCGGTCTGATACCCTGAAGAATTTTATTGAAGATCGATGGAGTGCTTGTGCCACCCGTACTTGTAGGTATTAACCAAACCAAAATTATACACCTTGTAACAGTTATAATTATTAGTCTGTAATTGATGTACGTACTGATATAATATTCTTGACTGCATAGTCCTATTTATACATCGAATACGTAATAATGGAAACAAGAGAAAGGTTTAAGGGTGGGATTAAAATTCGAGGTGAAAGGATACCAGTGTTAAGATTCACTGATATTACTGTTATCCTCGCTGAAAGTGAAGAAGAACTACAGAATATGTAGAGTGGAATGAAATGTCTAATGAGTACAAAATATGGACTAAAGAGTAATTTGAAGAAAGGGGAAAGTAATGAGGCGTGGCAGAAATGGAAAACAGCGAGAAACTTAACATGGAGATTGGTGATCATGAAGTAAAGGGGATAGCCAAAATAATGTGAACAGTGGTACTAATGGGATGGTTGTGGTTGACGGTCACCAACGCAGGTAAGACACATGTTACCCTGGACTGAGCTTGTTCAGTACGGACTAGGCATCAGTGCAGGTTGTTTACGGGTAGTGCACACTTCTTATTTGCATTCAGAGGCCCAGATAGATGTGCAGTGAGAGACCTAACAGAGTTTCAAAGAGGGCAGATTGTGGGGGGCCACAAGGTGCACTAAGATGAACGACTCATGCACCACCCGTTCCACCGCAAAAATGGTATTTTTTCTGAACGCTCGGCCATCTGAAGCTCCCATTTCTGCCACTTATTTCTAGCCAGCTCCTGCATACACCTTAAATTTAGAGGAACTCGGTGATGACGCGTAGGTACGGTCTCCTTGTAATACAAATTCCTTAGATCAGTTAAAGGTTGAACTTGATTAGACGAAATAAGAAATGAAAAAATACGGAGAGAACTAGGGGTGCAGACATTAACAGAAAAAGCAATCCACTGAAAGTAGGACTGGAAAGCTCACGTATTGCATATATCACGTCGGAGAACCCCTCAAGCAATGGAATACAATCTTATTGGAAGGAGTAGTGAGGGAAAGACGAAGAAGAGATGGCGAGGCCAGAACGAGATTGGCAGGAGGGGGGCAAGAAGATTAATCCTACATTAATGTGAATGACCTTCCACTTAACATTCACCAAGCATAATTGCTACTTTCCGCAGATGATACTAGTGTTATAACAAATTCCATTACAGAGAAGACAACAGAGGAAAATGTTAACGACGACTTTCAAAGAATTACTGTATTTAGTGGTTCTCTGAAAATGGGCTCAGCCTTAATTTTGAAATATACATTAATTTCAGTTCTGTACAACAAATAGTCAAACTAACAATTGTTATAATTTATGAGCAGGACTCATTAAAAAATGTAGAATTTTGGGGGAAACTTTTGATGGAAAATTCAACTGGAAGAAACACATTACTAAGTTCCACAAACAAAAAGGTTTAGCTACTTTTCCTATTCGTATAAATGCATGTCTTGCGAACGAATGATTCAGCTTCCTAAGATACTTTGGATATTTCCTCTTTGTAATGTGTTAGGAAATACTTTTCTGGGGTAATTCATCACTTATACAGGAACTATTGGTTGCACAAAAGCGGACAGTAATAATAATGTTTGTTCAACCGCTGCCATCCTGTTGCTGGTTCAAGAATTTGGACATTTTAACTGCACCTTCACAATATATTTGTAGGTGAAATTCGTTATAAATGATCTATCATAATGTGAGAAAATTAGCAATGTCTGTACCTCAAACACCAAAAGAAATTTATTAATCATTACTAAAGCTGTCAGTTGTTCAGAAAGGAGTGTGTGCCAGCAAAAATTTTTGATCATTCGCTCAGTGACAAAATATCTACTAGTGGTAGAGCAAGTTTCAAATCTAAGCTAAAATCGTTTGTTATGGACAAAATCTGTCCCATAGCCTATAAAAAACTAATTTTTAAATTTAGGTGTACTTGGGAGACTGAAAAATTTGTTCAGTAATATTAAACTTAGGTCAGTGTGTCATTTAGAAATTTGTAAATAGCCATCATGTGGGCATCCATTGAAACTAGAACTGTATACGTATCCTATAAACTGACTATCGTAATAATAATAATAATAATAATAATAATCATTAACATACTCCGCGTATTCTACATTTGGCGCCGCTTCTCGTTTCTCGCATTCCACTTCATCCGATCCTGCCAGGCTACTCCTTATAGTCCTCTGGCATCCGTCTCAACTCGAACCTTTCGACTCCAGCTAATCGTAGATTGTTCACGGTTTCTTCTTTCCGCTGGAGTCCGCTGCCACACGTTCTTTGTCCTTCGGCTGTCGTTCATCCTTTCTAAGATATCCATACCATTTTATACGTTTCGTCTCTGTGGTGTCTATTATTGATTTATCGACACCCATAGCAGGTACACAGTCTACCTTGGAGATGCCACAACTTCGACTCCAAAATTCCATCTCTAGTGCAAGCAAGTTGTCTCTCTGACGTTTGTTCACTCCCCATGTTTCTGCTCCGTACGTAGCGATGTTTTCAGCATCTGAACGTTTCTTCACCTGCTTGGCCATTTTTATTACTTTTCTATTGCAAAGGAGTGAGTTCATGTGTCGTAAAGCCCTCTCACCTCGCCCTACTTTTTCCCTTTTATGATACCGTAACCCTCGAATACTTTAAAGACTTACTTGGTCTCACTGTCTCCAACCTCCAGATCCCCTGTGGCATTATCGCCAACTTTACGATCTTCGGTTTTTGTCAGGCACAGTGTGAGGCTTTATTTTTTCATATACCTCTGTTCACTTAATTCTCATAAAAGTCGCTCAGATGCTGTGTAGAGCTTGTAACTAATTTCCCAAATTCTTATGAAAAAGTTTCAAAGTTGTGATGTACTCTACAATCTGGAAAGAATTTTCGCTGAATAAATAAATAAATACTGGATTACGACCGAATCGGGCAGTGACGTAGACAGCAATAGCTACTGCAGTTTATTCGTCCCTGTTTCTTGGCTCATTCACTAAACAGAATGTACTCGCTCATGAAAGGAGAGCGGTCTTACAAACCCATAACTTCGTATGTTACAAAACATACTTCCATGAAATTAATAAGAAAGTCCTCGAACGTTCTAGAAAACATGAAAACAAACAAAAAAATGTTATATATGCAGAGGGCAGACTTTCATAACTCTCTTCGCTCCTCTATCCAATTATCAGTTGTCTGTTGCAGTTTGTCTCTGATCTTACGACGCCCTGCAAGCTTTAATCACTGGTTTGTCGTTAAATGACATTTAATTATAACAGACCGTGCCAAAAACGACAAGTGTTTAGTAAGTTTTCAATCTGCTGATGCCTTGAAACGTCATACATTCGTAACAAGTAAGTTAAAAAGCAAAAAGCATCAAATACGAAAGCTTTTAACTGCCATTTTGTCGCTTCCCACCACTTTGTTACAACAAATAGGTACGTTTTCGGGAGATCCTCAATGGACCGGTGTTTTGAAGCAACATATAATCATAGCTCATTTCAGTAATAATACAAGAACTACCAAATATGGGCCTGAACTGCAAACGATGTAACCCAATATGGCGTCTCCTATATTTTGCTTGTGACGTACTCAGCGATTTTGCATCTCATTGGCCATGTTCTTCTCCATATGATCTTGCTCGTTCCACATGAGGACGGCGCAACAGGCCAACTTCGTGAAGACTGCATGGTGTTGTGAAGCACAAGAGGTGGCAGTAATAATTGTCTGATTACGTGGGCATTAATTTCGGATGCAGCCACTGTAGACGAGACCCCAGTTCACGACGATGCTTGCCGTCTGCTGGCTGCCGTAATGCTGACATGCTCGTGAGTGGAAGTGGCACGTTTGAAGATTGAACTCTGCACTGACTCCTCGACGGATTAAGTCAGGCGCTAATAACTGGTAGCACTGGAATAACTTCGGCCGTTTCTACTATATGTGGGTTAACTAAGCACATGCCGCGTGTGCGGAAATTTAGGGGCCGCCAAGCCTAAAAAAGTTTCTACAACTTATGTTTGCATTTTGAATTGTTTTTTCTTCGCATCAGCGAAATACAAAAGAATTACTCTCGAGGCTGGATAAGCAATGTGATCTCATTCGCCGGAATTCCGACAAAACACAAAAAAGTTACGTGTTTGTTAGACATATTGCAAGCATATTAAAATATTTTTCAATGTTTCTCATTCCTAACCGCTAATCGAATTACAGGAAATGTTCAGATGATGAGATAAATTAGTCTTCAGTTATAGGTAGCTGCCGGTGTCAATGAACGGACTGCGTCCGCCTGTAGTATCCAAATTTAATTTCAGATCGACTTGAGAAACGTGATTAATTATTTTCCCAGGCTGATAAATCTGTCGAAGGTTATATAGTTCATTGCATTGTACAAAAATAAATAACATAAGCAAACACTTGGAAAACGTGTAATTGATTTTCGGTAGAATTTTGACTGTGGATTTTCCTCCCAAACTGTTACTGATGATGTAAACATAGAAATAAAAATTCACTTGACTGCGAGAATTGCATTTTCAAGCGGTAGCCTAGAGCCAGTATTTCTGTGATAGTTTCTTAAGCTCCCGTAATTCCGGAACTTAGTAATAACAAAGTTGTTCTGTTATTCTTTTTCGTAATTAAGTTTCGATAAGGGGATGAGTATCAAATACATTACTCGCTTATGATATTAAATTACCTACAACTAATATTTGGTATAACATCTGAAGCTGAGCCAGTTGTAGGGTGTTGGTCACCTACGTGATACGCACGATTTGCCGCTGTTCACACTTTCACCTGAGCAAAAGTCGGTGGATATTAATTGTTTGTATCTGAATCGAAGTAACAAAGTGTTTCACAAAAAAATGCTCACAGGACAGCTTTGATAGTGGCAAGCAATCAGCGGAAGTTCTTAGTATAGTGTACTGTCTGTTCACCCACACTATATCTCTCTGCTACCACAAGAGTATTCAAGGAATGGTGGCGAGACTGCCATGATCCCGTAAATCGATCTCGTTGCTGCATATTAGCTGGGAGCGTGTGAAAGTATTCAGAACGCAGTCGCACAGTTGTTGCTGCCACAGTCGTAATAAGCACGCGTGGGTAACATCGAACCGGAATCCACCCTCTCCCCGTTTTATTTCAACGTCCATCTGTCGAGCACTTCTACATTCGGATTCAAATATGATAGTGACGTCATGGGAACGTTCTTTGCATGGTTACACGTCGCCGTCCGAGGTAGTAACGTTTTTAATATCGTTGTATGATACACGGTATATACAGGCATCTTTTAATTAGAATACAATGCAGAACAGTGCAAACATGTTACAGTATATATTACAGCTCAGTAAAATGTATGTTTACATTCGCAAACTAGGGACCTGATCCCTCTTGCTACCTTATTTAACAATTTGTCAGTTACATCCGACATGTATCGTGGGCACGTCATTTTCTTTCTTTAAGAGCTTGTACTTTTTACTACAACTCCTTTTACTTTTCGTTTAATATCCTTCTCAGAGGTTGTACCATTAGCTAGATCTTTCAGTGCATTTTGTTTTTTATTGGTTCGGGGTATTTCACCAAGTATACGAGCACCTTTCCCATTTCAGTGATGGTTGTTCCTGTGCTTGGTGCACCTTGTTATTCAGTTACATTTATGAGAATGTTATATCTAATTAGCACTCATCTGTATTAGGAATAAGCTTTAGAAGGGTAGCACTAATAATAACTTTGATGTGTTCCATTCAGATACCTTTATTTTGGCAGTTTATTTGTACAATATGTTGTCGATTTCAGGGTTGAATAAGACAACTCTTAGACATCCATATGTCTGTTATCAAACAGTAAGAGGTAGTGCAGTCTTTAGCATACAGGCCACAAAATTTGACGGAGCATTTTCCAGATCCCTGTCCGATGATCATGGCCCATTTCGCGGTGTGTAAGGTGGCTAAGTTCGTTTTCGGCGTCAGAACAGCGCAAGTGGAGAATCTTAATAACCAGCTGGAGAAAGCTTCGTCGATAGGAACGAGCAAACTATTTAGTACTTGGGAAAGCAAAGCGTTACATATAATAAGAAGGGTTTGGTTCTCTTGCTATTAACTATTGCTTAGAGAAGTTTCCCTTCGTAAATTTGGTTGTGTAGCGTATTAGTAGACGTCTGAGAGGAGGAAGCTCATGACGTTCTATCTGCCGTCCAATTGGCTTCCAGTTCACTGTTCAGATCTGTGGAGTACCCTCAGTGGCAATGAATGGCGGCCGACAAAGCGCAAAGTGGTGTGTAACAACTTCAACTTTTCTTGCATATCGAAGCGAGGTTGGCGACACTCACTAGTAAATTTTTACAGAAGTGCAGGAGTGTGAGAAGTTACCCAGAACCCGCCAATAATTTTTCTCGCTCAAGGCGGCGTCATTACGTTGAGTGAAATCAATCGTGCCGTGTCTTACCTGGAGATCTAAATCAGCATCTACATGATTACTCTGCAATTCACAATTAAGTGCCTGGCAGAGGGTTCATTGGACCACTTTTCTACGGTTCCACTCTTGAAGAGCACTTTATATGAATGAACACTTAAATATTCCTGTGTGAACTCTGATTTCTCTTATTTTATTATGATGATTATTTCTCCCTAAGTAGGTGGGCGCCAAAAAAATATTTTCACACCTTGAGGAGAAATCTGGTGATTGAAATTTCGTAAGAAGGTCCTGTCACAACGAAAAATGGCTTTGTTTTTACGACTGCCATCCCAATTCGTGTATCGTAACCGTGGCACTCTCTCTCCTATTTCACGGTAGTACAAAGCGAGCTGCTCCTCTTTGAACGTTTTCGATAGCCTCCGTCAATCCTATCTGACGCGGATCCCATACCGCGCAGAAATACTCTATAAGAGGGCGGACAAGCGTAATGGAAGCAGTCTCTTTAGTAGACCTGTTACATTTTCTCAGGTATTCAGTCAATAAATCGTGGTCTTTGGTCTGCTTTCCCCACATTACTATTTATGTGATCGTTTCACTTCAAGTTACGTGTAATTGCAATTCCCAAATATTTAGATGAGTTTACAGTCGTTAGATTTGTGTGATTTATCGTGTAACTGAAATATAGCGGATTCTTCTTAGTATTCGTGTGGATGATTGCAAACTTTTCGAGATTCCGAATTAACTGATACTTTTTGCACCATACAGATATCTTGTCTAAATCATTTTGCTATTCAGTTTGATCATCTGATGACTTTATATGATAGTGAATGACTGCATCAACTATAAACAACATAATACGGCTGCTCAGATTGTCTCCTAAAACGTTTATACAGACCAGGAACAGCAGATGGCCTATAACACTTCCTTGGTGAACGTCAGATATTACTTCTGTTTTGCTAGATGACTTTCCTTCAGTCATTACGAACTGTGACATTTTGTCAGAAAATCAAATCCAGTCACATAACTGGACGGTACTCCATAGGCGCGCAATTTAATTAGAAGTCGCCTGTGAGGAACGGTATCGAAAGCCTTCTGTATATCTAAAAATATGGAATCAATTTGACGTCTCCTGTCGATAGCACTTATTACTTCTTGAGAATAAAGAGCTAGTTGTGTTTCACAAGAACAAAGTTTTCTGAATCCGTGTTGGCTATTCGTCAATAAATCGTTTACTTCCAAGTGGTTCATAACGTTCGAACACAGCATATATTTCAAAACCCTACTGCAAATCACCGAGCGGGGTGGAGCAGTGGTTAGCACACTGGACTCTAATTCGGGAGGACGGCGGTTCAATCCCTCGTCCGGCCATCCGGATTTAGGTTTTCCGTAATTTCCCTAAATCGCTTCAGGCAAACGCCGGGATGGTTCCTTTGAAAGGGAACGGACGACTTCTTTCTCCATCCTTCCCTAATCCGATGAGACCGATGACGTCGCAGTTTGGTCTCCTTCCTCAAATCAACTCAATCTCTTCTGCAAATCGCCGTTAATGAAATGGGTCTGTAATTCAGCGGATTACGCCTATTTCCTTTCTTGGGTATTGGTGAGACTTGTGCAACTACGCACTCTTTGGGTACGGATGTTTCTACTAGCGAACGATTGTATATGATTACTAAGTACGCAGCTACGGTATCGGCATACTCCGAAAAGAAACTGGTTGGCATGAAATCTGGGCCGGATGCGTTGTCTTTCTTAAGTGACTTAAGTTGCTTCGCTACACCAATGATATCTACTTCTAACTTACTAATGTTGGCAGTTGTTCTTGAGTCGAATTCTGGTATATTTACTTCATCTTCTCTTCTGAAGGAATTTCGGAAAACTGTATTTAGCCACTCAACTTTAGTGTCACTGTCCTGAGTAACATCACCATTGTTATCGCACAGTGAAGGTATGGATTGCCTCTTGCCACAGGTGTACTTTACATACGACCAGAATCTCTCTGGGTTTTCTGCCAGATTTCGAGACATAGTTTCGTTGGAAGCTGTTGAAAGCAAATCCCATTGAAGTTCGCACTAGATTTCAAGCGTCTGCAAAGCTTCGCCAGTCTTGCGGATCTTGCATTCTTTTAAATTTGGCATGTTTCTATCGTTGCCTCGTGTTCTGACATGTTTTGTGCACCATGGGGGATCAGTACCGTCTCTTATTAATTTATTTGGTATATATCTTTCAACTGTCGTCGATACTATTTCTCTGAATGTAACCCACATATAGGCTACGCTTGCATAGTCAGTTTGCAATGAGTGGAAACTGTCTCTTAGGAAGGCGTTGATCGAATTTTCGTTAGATTTTTTAAACCGATGTATTTTTCAGATAGCTTACTTCAGTGGACGCACCCGTAGCGACCACCTCAAGAAACGGATTATTTCACATTACGTCCAATTTTTTTCTGCATCCTTTTCCTATTACGTCTGTAATGAGTAACCTTTATGTAAATGGGATTTTAGGAACATACTTTTTCCATGAAATGAATGAGCTTCTCCTAAATTGCTTATGCTGACTGGTGGTCCTAAGTGGTCCGTCTACGGCAATATCCGGTGCACGTGGCCAGATAATCGCACTAGCGCAGAGAAACCTCATCCGTTCCGTCAGTCGGTGAAGCCTTGCAGGGCTAAGTTTTACATCGTGTCAGTTTTGCAACGGAAATCCTAGCTGACCTACAGGCTGTCTCGGGAGTTCGCTGCACATTGCCGACAGTATTCCTTAACAGTTTTAAACGAGCACCAACAAATATAGAATACACTAGAAAAGTTTACAACTGAGGGACTTAGGATTCCGTAATCACTAAATTGGATTACTGTATCTGACGAGGACCTTCTATTAACAAACACTTGCTGAAATTATAACTATTCGAATGGATTCCATTCTTCCGTGCTCTATGGCAGTTTATGTTCGTTTTCACGTACGATAGCGCAATTTTAGGTTGTTCACCTTCACTCTTCAGTTTTTGGTAGCCAATATTGAAATTTATCAGTGAGAAAACATTACTATTTGTTTTTGAAATCACGATCAGCAATTATTACATATACTTTCCGCGGTACTACGAATATACATCAACACATAAACCAACTGTCGTGCAAACAGAATTGATGTGAAGCGTTTCTCGCGACAAATTAGCTTGCCAGCTTTTCTTCATCTGGTCAGAGTCAGAGGAATGTAATGTAATAAAAAGCGCAACTGATATGGAGCCAAAGAACGGAATATGAATAGCTAATTTCTTGTGTGGAGAGCTTCACCTTTATGACTAATTTCTCCATACTGGGTTCGGACTGTCATGTAATGTGTACAAGTGCATTTTAATAACTGCATCTAAGTAGCTCCTCATTTCATGTGTGGGTTAAAAACTACCTTCAATTGCGTAACAGTGGTTGCTAGAGAGGAGGCGTCGGCTTCAATGCTGCAGATGAAAGAAATTTGCTCGGCCGGGGGATGAAAGATGACAGCGTGAGTTTCATGATCACCGCACTACGTGACAACATCCCAGTTACATTCCAAATCTTTCCGCGGTGTCTCACGACGTGTAATGATGTGAGAGGTTTGTGGAACCTGGATATAGATATTCGTCACTAACAGTCTGCATGGTCAAGTGAATTGTTGGATATGAATTAAAGGAGGTCATCCTCTTTTAATTGTAACTCTTACTTGAAGTTACAGCAAACTACACCGACTAGCTCGTTGTATCCTCGTGTTGCCCACAGCTCATTACTGGCATTCACTCCATTATCGGTTGTAACATGAATCACAATTATTATCTGCTAAATTCGCATTAGACGAACCAAAATTACCCTGTTATTTTAGTCGTGCTCAATCTCGTGAACTCCGCGGCCATAAATGATTGTTGGTGAATACTGCAACCAATCACAATTACCCTACTGCGACCCGTATTCATTAAGATGTATACATTAAAGCATTATTTAACCATCTACCATGAAATTAAAAATCTTCATTTAGTGTAAATGTTTGGCATAACTATCCGTTAGTAATGCTGACGGGCGTTGCTACCGATTCTGTAATGAACTAACTAATGAACTTCGAAGCAGTTCTACAAATTTTGGTGAAAATAGTTACAGTAAGTACTCAAAAATAATAGTTGTTCAGATATGCATATAACAGTTCCTTAGCTGAAAGGCAGCAAAGTGGTATGAGTTCCCTCTGGCAAGTCAGTAAAGTATATATTGCCCTAACCTTTTGTGTAACGAGGTGGCTATCTGCGTATATCACAACTGCAAATCTTCGGAATACAGCCCTGGGATAGTTCTAGGAATTTTTTCCTGTAGCTTATTGCTTCTTTTACCTTTGGAAATACTCTGCATACGACAGAAAAGCAAAACTGCACGGTAATTCGGGGTCCAAGTCCGCCTGTAACCGACAAGATAACAATTCAAAGGTCGGAGGAAGACAAGGTCATGCTACCTCCAGTAGGACAATGCTTGGTGAAGCTCCGTAATGTTCCAACCAATCTCCAGTTTAAATAATTTAACGTCTTGGCATAATGGAACAAAATGTAATTGTGACAGGACGTTTTTTCCAGTCTAATATGATAAGTGCCTTATCGCAGGCGTTGTTCTGATGAAACACGGTGAGCGGTAGCGGCGAAGTGCTGCCAATATTTTCGAAGAAAATGCAGTTTTAAGTCTCATTTCTGGTCTCTCCAAATCTACTTAAGTACAGCAATGCCTCCTTTCATTAATCAGATCTTCTTGGCCACGTAGCTGAACTCCCCTTTTCCACATTTGAGAAGTGAAAATATAAAGAGTCTGAAAACACGTTATTACACACAAATCCTAAAACCTGCTAAGTATCCGAGGAATCATCTGAGCAGAATGAAATGTAACGAGAATTCGGATCAGGGGTAAGTTTGGAAACAACAATGGACAGAGTGTGTAGCTCCTATATTCGGAGCAGTCATGCGAACATTCCATATACTGGAGACTCTTTAAGTAGCCTGAACTGTAGCGCATCATAGGGGTCAGGTGGATGGGAATAATTAATGTGCCTCGTTGAGGCAATACGTCAACCTTATACTCAACTGCACGTTTCACAAGAGGGAAATAATCGGTTTGAGTTGACTATAACATATACGTCAAGACATTTCTGTTGGTGTTTGGCGCAATGTCATGACAACAATACGTGTGTAAAGGAATGAGATATAAATAACCGGATACTTTTATACTTTACGCTTAAAAAGACCCGGATGAGTCGAGAAAGTAGTAGAGGTGATTTTTTAAGTTCTGCTTGATCATTTGGGTCACTTAATAAACCTGTCTGCTAAACGAGATTGAACAATTTCACAGACGTGTTTACTATTCTGTGCAGTGCCTAAGTATGTGGAAAAAAAGAAATTCACGTTTCGCTTCGATAGACCTACCATCATCTTCTGCTCGACGTAATGGAATGATATTGGTTTGCTAGCGTCGGAAGGGCATCGGCCACCCTATAACATTAACAGTGCCAAATTCTAAAAATATCATGCCGACCCCATGAGGATGCGGGAAGAAGGAGAACAAGAAGATACGACGACCATGCCTCATTCTAACAGAAGATGGTAGTTTTTCCGAAATTAGTCGTTGATAAATGATATTATATACTAGCTTCCTGGCGGTCGTGTCACTATGTCTCTCTCTCTCTCTCCCTCCCTCCCTCTATCTCTCTCTCTCTCCCTCCCTCCCTCTCTCTCTCTCTCTCTCTCTCTCTCTTTCTCTCTCTCTCTCTCTCTCTCTCTCTCCTGTTTCCAAAGATGTAGCAACTAATTACAGCGAGTCATTGAATATTTCGGTAAAGTACCGTAAGAAAACCAAACGTACTGGGACACGTGCACTTCCCCTTACATTCTACGTGAATGGGACAGGATGGCAACTGACCAGCATCGTCCTGAAAATACCTTCACTATTTATTGAGTAGAGGCCTATGAAGAATAAATGTGCATTCAAACAATTTATGTGTCTTCTGAAAGACGATAGGTAAAGCCTCACCTTCATTAAAATCTGCCCAAAATAAACACTGAATACAACTGCGTGGGAAAGTGCTCCAACGAGTAGATGCTTCTCTTTTCTTTCTAAAAAAAGTCAGTCTCCTGATTTTTTTGACGTAGCGTTCCACTTATAGTCTTATTCATAGATTCGTTCTGGGGAGGACCCCCTCGTTTCTGTGCGGTCTGAGAAATTTCTGATTTAGATTACTTGAAAAGCCAGTTTTTGATGATTGTATACTTCATTTATCCTCCTTGCTTTGTTCATCGTCCGTTATTTTGTTTCAAGGCAGCAGAAATCGTTAACTGCGTCTACTACGGGATCCTCAATTTTGATAAGTTTATCGCTGATATCATTTATGCTATTCCTCATTACTTTTGTCATTATTTTACTCTTATTATTTACTCTCAATACACATTCTATGCTTATCAGACTACTCATACCATTCACCGCATTCTGTAATTCTTCCTCTTGTCTTTTACTGAGGATAGCAATGTCATTAGCGAATGTTATCATAGATTTTCATTCACCCTGAATTTGAATCCCACTCCTCTACCTTTCTCTTATTTCCGTGATTGCGTCTTCCATGCACAGATTGAACAATGGAGGAGGAAGACTACATCGCTCTTCTAGACCCTTTTTAATCAGATCACTTCTTTAGGTCTCTGCTATTGTTTTCTTTATTTTTACTTTAATTCTGTTTTATTATACAGGATGGCCATAGTCTCGATCCATTTTTACGAAGTAATGGATACACTTACAAAATACGCATGTCTGCCTATTGCCAATCTACGTATACATTTTCATTGGACTTCGACATGGCCTCCGTCCATTTAGCAGCATTGCTCCTATCGGGTAAGAGCAGACCTAAATACATTCTGAAGCATATCTTGTGAACCAGCCAACGCTGTATCCCGGATTCAAACTCTTAGATCCTGAAGATCCCTCACGTTTATTTTGGACATGTTTCAACTTCGGTACCGTCAAGGGTGTCAAATGACTTGAACCTCTTCTTAGTCATCTATTGGTGAATCATCGATTCGCATACTTCCCTATTCTGAGAGCAAAATGAGGGGGCATTCCATCCTGTTCGAATACAACCGTGTCAACAGTGCCTTCGCAAAACTAAGGTCCCTAAACTGTAGTCTCTGTTGTCTTTTTCGAATCTCAGCCTCAATTCGCTTTTGGTGTGTTCCTTTACCAGGCAATTGTAGTGTGATATGATTCGTTACCTAGTATACATCACTTGTGTTCGCTAACTTTCCACAGGTGTGAAATATGGCCTCATCCATAAACGAAATGTGCCCCATGAAATGTTCCTTGTTCACAGTTTCTACCAAATTCTGCCACGCAGATTGGCGAGCTGTGTAATGTTAGTGGTGTAGTTTGTGCATAGTTCATTGCTTAAACGCCGAGTTGATGCATTCGGGCTTCTTCCGAACGATTTTCCGATTCACTGAACATTCTGTTATGGTACAGGACATCTCCCGGAGTTCATCAGTAACATTCACCCTAGTTCACCGGAAATTACGGACAAGTAACAAGACGTTTGCATTTGTTTGTGCTGCTTATGAAATTTCCAAGTGAACCCTTTTTGTATCTCCAGATAGGCGCATGAACAACATCAACGCGTTGTGCAATTGTAAGCATTCTTCTTGATTATCGTGAAATAAAAACAGTAGTCCACGTTGACACAGAAACTGATTATAATTATATATTACGTAAATGCATTCATTATTTCATAGAAACGCATGGAGACTTTATGACCACACTGTGTTGAATATCTAAGTAGTATCTTTTCTTCGTTCAGCCGTTCCAGCAAATATCCTGATCATTTTGAATCCGGCAAATCAGACGTGACTGAAAACGGTCAAGGAGCCTACAATAACATAGGCTGTTTTATACATATACACTGAGGTAACAAAAGTGATATAGCGATACGCACTTATACAAATGGCGGTAGTACCGCATGCACAGGGTATTGACGAAGCTGTCATTTGTACTCAGGTGATTCATGCGAAAAGGTTTCTAACGTGATTATGGCACCACGATCGGAGTTAAGACATTGAACGCGGTATGGTAGTTGGAGCCAAACGCATTGGACATTCCGTTTTGGAAATCGTTAGGAAATTTAATATTCGGAGATCCACGGTAGAGTGGTATTGCTAACAGAACCCTGCGTGAAACAACCATAGAAATGAATGTGGGACGTACGATGAACGTATCTGTTAGGACAGTGGGGCGAAATTTGGGGTTAATGGGCTATTGCAGCAGACGACAAACGCGACTGCCTTTGCTAACAGCACGACATCGCCTGCAGCGCCTCTCCTGGTCTCTTGACTACATCGGTTGGACGCTAGATCTACCCTGGGCCTGGCAATCTGAATCCAGATCTCAGTTGGTAAGAGCTGATGGGAGGGATCGAGTGTGGCGCGGACCACATAAGCATGGACCCAAGTTGTCAACAAGGCAAGCTACTGGTGGCTCCATAATGGTGTGGACTGTGTTTACATGGAACTGACAGGGTCTTCTGGTCAGACCGAAGCGATCTTTGACTTCATATACAGCTGCTCATGGACTTCATGTCCCCCAAACGACGATGGAATTTTCGTGGATGATAATGCGTCTTGTTGCCGGGCCGCAATTATTCGCTACTGGTTTGAAGACCATTCGTCACAATTCGAGCGAATGATTCAGCTACCCATCAAATATTTATGGGACACAATCTAGCACCGGCAACACTTTTGCAGTTATGGACGACTACAGAGGCAGCATGGATCACAATTTTTTGCAAGGGCTTCCAACAAATTGTTGAGTGCATGCCACGCCTCCCATGGCTTTCGTCCCATCGCCTATACCTAAATATTGCTGTTGTTGGAATGAACTGAAGACGTCGTACTGACAGCGAAGTAGAAAGGCTTCCAGCAAGTTCAGAGGCTCATGACATATATTTGTTTTACCTATCACCTAACGTCATGCACTGCCTGTTCGTAAGAAAATGAGAGTAGTTGTAGTGGCATATTTCGCCACAGGTACATAGGAGGTGTGGCATCGGTGAGCATCTTAGTGGTTCTCCGGTCACCAGCGAACGACCTGCTCGCGCCGTATACAACAGCTAATTCCCCTCAGAGCAGCGCGTTACCTCGAGCTCGTATCTCAGAACTTAATTCTCCGTGAAATCTTAATCCAGGCTGATGCGTTTCGTAATGCTCGGACCCGTCAACACAGGCGCTGGTAAATACAATCATAATTCAAGCGCGCAGCACCTAAGGTTGTCCAGGATTACTCGCGGGCAAATCCGACGCCTTGATTCCCCATAAAATACTGCGCCACCTTATTGTCTGCCCGGGCCAGGATTTATGGAATGATTTGCTATGCGCCTCTGCGCCCCGGCTGCTACGCTGAGAAGTAGGTGCCCTTTGATTGGCTTAGGTGCGCCGGACGGAAATATGCAGCGACTCGCTCGCTGAGCCAACATCCGCGCCGCTTCTTATCTCGACCCGAAACGAATTACGTCGTGGAAAATTTGGTGCAGCCAGATGCAAACATTTCTTGGCAGCTGGTGTGGGTGGGATTTCTGCGTCACTTCTCATCGCACAGACTCTTTCTGCTTAGCCCTGGATATCACGTGATAGTTCTGGCAAACAGCAAACATTTCACCGGGTAACTCTTATGATGAATGGGTACCCCAAGATATACCTACAGAACAGAGCGTTCAAGTAAACAACACTCGACAAATAATGTAGTGTGTTCACGAAATCTTGCTGAAAGCATGTAATGAAATTTCATTCAGGATTGATAGTTCGTTTCCCCTTAGAAAGAACTCACCAATTCTTATTTTCAAATCAGCGCTTTTATGGGGGATCTAAAGGTACGCTAAGGGCGAGCTTAGTATGGATTTTACCTTGATTAAACTGTAATTTTTTAGAACTGTATGTTTAAAAGAATTCAGTGTGTTCATTATACATAATTTGCAGCATAGTAAGGTCAGAGAGTTGTAATACGCTTCGGTTCCCAAACTGTTCTGCAGTATTTGCGAAACAGCCTCACGACAGAAGAACGACTAACGGATGTTGCTTGGCGCCTGTATCGACTATGCGAATGAGCTGACTCTTTGGAAGAGGTAAAGACAGCATTTTTCTGGGGCTACAATACAAGTATTCCACTACCGATTTGGGCTATCGGTGGGCACCAATCCGCAGTTGTTTGCTGATGATGCTGTGGTGTACGGTAATATGTCGAACCTGAGCGACTATAGGAAGACACAAGACGACTTAGACAAAATTTCCAGTTGGTGTGATGAATGGCAACTATCCCTAAATGAGGAAAAATTTAAGTTAATGCGGATGAGTAGGAAGATCAGACTTGTAATTTTAGGACACTGTATTACCAGTACCCTGCTTGGCACAGTCAAGTCGTTTAAATATCTCGGCATATGTAGCAAAGCGATATGAAATGATACGAACATCTGAGAATTGTGGTAGGGAAGGCGAATGGTCGACTTAGGTTTATTGGGAAAATTCTAAGAAAGTAGTTCACCTGTAAAGGAGACCGCATATAGGATGTTGGTGCGACCTATTCTTGACTACTGCTCGAGTGTTTGGGATCTGTACCAGGTCGGATTAAAGGAAGAAATCGAATCAGTCCAGCGGTGTGCTGCTAGATTTGTTACAGGTAGGTTCGAACAATACGTAAGTGTTACGGAGATGCTTCGGGAACTCAAGTGGGAACCTTTGGAGGGAAGGCGACGTTCTTTTCGAGAAACACTATTCTGAAAATTTAGAGAACCGGCATTTGAAGTTGACTGCCGAACGATTATACTGGTGCCAACATACGTTGAACGTAAGGACCACGAAGTTAATATACAACAAATTGGCGTTCGTTCGAAGGCATATAGATTGTCGTTTTTCCGTCCCTCTATTTGCGAGTGGAACACGGAAGGACATAACTAGTAATGGTACAGGGTACCCTCGACCATGCACCGTACCGTACATCTTTCTCTAGATGTAGATATGCAGATGTAGAGCGGTTATTTTCAAGTGGTTCTATAGTAACGCGAAAGATTATTTATTTATTTATTTTCGTTACAGCCATCTATGGACTACGTTTACACAACTTCCCTCACTTTCTAAAGATCTCTTCCTTCCTCTTTTGCCTATACTCCTTCATCCGTTGGCTCACTCGTGCACCTTCTTCTGCCGAGAATACTCTGTTCTTCCTCGTTTTCTCCTCGAAGAAATCCTTCGCCTCCGCAACCTTTTTCCTAAAGATCTGCCTGTTCACAATTTCTTCTGCTGTGATCCCGCATTTTTCTAGATCCCAGTGCACTTCTTTCACCCACGGAACTTGTGGCTTCCTGTTCTCCTGGAAGAGAAGAATCTTGTTGGCGAGCCTCTCTGATTCCATTCTTTTAATATGTCCATAGAAAGACAGTCTTCTTTTCTTCATTGTGATGGTGCTATTTTCAGATCGTTGATAAAGTTCTTGATTTGATCTTAGGCGAGACAGTCTTCTTTTCTTCATTGTGATGGTGCTATTTTCAGATCGTTGATAAAGTTCTTGATTTGATCTTAGGCGGAACGTAAATTCTTTAGATATTTTTCTGGGCCCAAGAATCTCTCTATGGAATTTACGTTCTTTCTTTTCCAAGTCTGAAAGCCCCCTCCTGGCTATTGTCTCAGATGCAAATAAACATTCAGGTTTGACGACTGTGATGTACTGTTGGAATTTAGCTTGGTATGAGAGTGATTTAGATTTGCATTTGTTCTGACACAATATGAATGCTATTTGCATTTTTCTTGCCCGTTCTTCAATTGCAACCTTTTCATCGTTGTTTGGAGTCAAATTCTCTACTAGGTACTTGAACGTCTGAACTCTTTCGATGTCGCCATACTTGGTCCCCATTGTCCAGACTGGATCAGTGGTATTTATGTTCATACACTGTGTCTTCTCAATTAATTTTAAATTCATATGAAGCGCTTTAGCGCATCTCTGTGTACTATCAGAATAATAAGTTAAGGCTGCAAAATACTAACAAGAATTATTTACAAAAGAATGGAAAAATGGTAGAAATGTAGGAACACGCGATGTGATACTGACCCTACGGATTTTCTTAGAAGAGAAGTTAAGGAACGGCAAGTCTACGTTTATAGCATTTGTAGACTTAGAGAAAGATTTTGACAGTGTTGACTGAAAAGCGCTGTTTGAAATTCTGAAGTTATCAGGGTTAGAATATGGGAAGCGAAAACTTATTTACATTTTGTACAGAAACCAGTCGGCAGTTACACGAGTCGAGGGGCATTAAAGGGACGAATGGTTGAGATGGGACTGAGACAGGGTTCTAGCTTGTCCTCAGTGTTATTCAATTTGCAGGTTGAGAAGGCATTAAAGAATCCAATTTGGAGTAGGAAGTTCAGAAAATAAGAACTTTGAGGTTTGCCGATGACATTATAATTCTGTCAGATACAGCAAAGGACTTGAAAGAGCGTTTGAACGGAATGGACATTGTCTTGAAAGGAAGATATAAGAAGAACATCAGCAAAAGCAAAACAAGGGTAATGGAATGCACTCGAATTAAATAAAGCGATGTTGACCAGCAAAATAACTAATGATGGCGAAATAGAGAGGGTATAAAATGTGAACTGGGAATGGCAAGAAAATTTTTTCTGAAGAAGAGAAATTTGTTAACACCGAATACAGATTTAAATATTAGCAAGTCTTTTGTGAAGGTATTTTTCTGGAGTCTAGACTTGTGTCGAAGTAAAACATGGGCGATAAGTAGTTCTGACAAGTAGAGAACTAGCGAAAAAATTCTATCAGAGCACAAAAAATACGATTATATTCCTATTTATTTAAAAGACTGACTGAAAAGCCGGCCGGGTCGGCCGTGCGGTTCTAGGCGCTACAGTCTGGAACCGCGTGACCGCTACGGTCGCAGGTTCGAATCCTGCCTCGGGCATGGATGTGTGTGATGTCCTTAGGTTGGTTAGGTTTAAGTAGTTCTAAGTTCTAGCAGACTGATGACCTTAAAAGTTAAGTCCCAAGGTGCTCAGAGCCATTTGGACCATTTTTTGAACAGACTGTAAAGTAAAGTACAACCTGTCTCGTTCTACGTCCCTCAGTAGCTTTAAACATTTTCCCAAAAATTTTGGCAGCAATTCGTTCCTACTATTCCCCATCACCTTCATCTTAGCTTTGTTTCACCTCTTACACTCCTGATTAATCTTATAATCTTAATTACTGCTCTGGTGTGCTTCAATTACCTGAAATGAAACGGATCCCAATTACAGTATTGTTCCTTTGATCATAAGTTAGTGCTTGCGGTTGACTTCACTTCTGTGCAGCTTGTGAGGAGCTGCTGCACCATTATACCCCTTTTTTTTCACCTTCCCACTCACAGTCATTGTGTCAACTGAACTGCTGGTAGCACTTTGGCATTCACCAGCAATTTGTTCCACTGATTTTATGCAATTTTGTACAGCCACCATCTGCAGTGTTGGGCCGTCAGAACATGCAGTCTACATGGTCTCGGTTTAGTTACGCTGCTTCTTTCGCGTGTACACTTTATATTCACATCAACAGCAGTCGATTCGAGCCACTTTAGAAGTACTGAAATGTCCATGATGGATCTGTTACTCAGGTGATGTCTTATGAAAGTTCACGTTGGAAGTCAGCTATCCTAACACCCGTTCTGCTGTTACTGTTTTGCTGCTACTGACAATACTATCCTCCCCGCATCCTTCTTTTATACTGTTGGGTCCAGTTCTCGTCAATTCCGCTTTACATGCGGGTGTCCGGATATTTTTAGTCAGATGGTGTATATAAATATCGGTGGTAGGGTCCATGGCCAGATATCAAGTGGGCAAGTGGCATACGACTCATTATAGCTCTTTCACATTTGGCAGAAGTGAACATACCTGTTACCAGTAAATGTAACTGTCGAAATTTCTTGTCATTCTTTGTCTTTGTATCTACACAGCGTGTCCCAGTTCCGTTAGGACTGCGAGTATGAGAAATAAAATCCATGTTTATTTTCACAAAATCACAGCATTTATTCAAAATAGTCTTCCTCCTGAATAAGTACACAGCTAAAATCATTTTAAAGTGTTTTCATACAGATACTGTAGTCGTTTTTCTTGGAATTGCACTTACTTCTGGAGTGCAGTGTTCTTTGATGTTCTGAATTGCATCATAATTATGCCCTTTCATTGCCAACTTCAATTTTGGGAACAAGGAGTCGTCTGGGGCCAAATCCGGTGAATAAGGCGGATGACTCGGGAATGTGGTCCATTTGCTGGCCAAAAACCCGCACACAATCTTCACTTTGTGGACTGGGTCATTGTCGTGGGGAAGCGACCAGGAACCTGCCTCTCGATATTCGTGTCGAATTAGATGAATTCTCGCTCACAGACGATGTTGTTGTTGTTGTTGTTGTTGTTGTTGTTGTTGTTCTTGTTGTGGTCTTCAGTCCTGAGACTGGTTTGATGCAGCTCTCCATGCTACCCTATCCTGTGCAAGCTTCTTCATCTCCCAGTACTTAATGCAAACTACATCCTTTTTAATCTGCTTAGTGTATTCATCTCTTGGTCTCCCTCTACGGTTTTTACCCTTCATGCTGCCCTCCAATGCTAAATTTGTGATCCCGTGATGCCTCAGACATGTCCCACCAACCGATCCCTTCTCCTAGTCAAGTTGTGCCACAAACTCCTCTTCTCCCCAATTCTATTCAATACTTCATCATGAGTTATGTGATCTACCCATCTAATCTAGAGCATTCTTCTGTAGCACCACATTTCGATAGCTTCTATTCTCTTCTTGTCCGAACTATTTATCGTCCATATTTCACTTCCATACATGGCTACACTCCATACAAATACTTTCAGAAACGACTTCCTGACTCTTAAATCTATACTCGATGTTAACAAATTTCTGTTCTTCAGAAACGCTTTCCTTGCCATTGCCAGTCTACATTTTATATCCTCTCTACTTCGCCCATCATCAGTTATATTGCTCCCCAAATAGCAAAACTCCTTTACTACTTTAAGTGTCTCATTTCCTAATCTAAATCCCTCAGCGTCACCAGACTTAATTCTACTACATTCCATTATCCTCGTTTTGCTTTTGTTGATGTTCATCTTATATCCTTCTTTCAAGACACTGTCCATTCCGTTCAACTGCTCTTCCAAGTCCTTTGCTGTCTCTGATAGAATTACAATGTCATCGGCGAACGTCGAAGTTTTTATTTGTTCTCCATGGATTTTAATACCTACTCCGAATTTTTCTTTTGTTTCCTTTACTGCTTGCTCAATATACAGATTGAATAATATCGGGGAGAGGCTACAATACTTTCTCACTCCCTTCCCAACCAATGCTTCCAATTCCTGCCCCTCGACTCTTATAACTGCCATCTGGTTTCT
Source organism: Schistocerca cancellata (assembly GCF_023864275.1). Classification (NCBI taxonomy): domain Eukaryota; kingdom Metazoa; phylum Arthropoda; class Insecta; order Orthoptera; family Acrididae; genus Schistocerca; species Schistocerca cancellata. The sequence goes on from NC_064626.1 coordinate 1,039,626,904, forward strand.
GTACAAATTGTTAATAGCCTTTCGCTCCCTGTATTTTACCCCTACCACCTTTAGAATTTGAAAGAGAGTATTCCAGTCAACATTGTCAAAAGCTTTCTCTAAGTCTACAAATGCTAGAAACGTAAGTTTCCTTAATAGAAGAGTCAAAACCACCTGATGGTGCCTCGCTGCTCTACCGCAATTTTCCGACAAGTGTGAGGTACGTACTATCTCTTTTGTGGTCAGGACGCCTGCTTCAGTGAAGCTAGACTTCGACCTTCTACATGGCTATTATTGAAGCATCGAGGATCCTAATGATACAACTCGCCACGAGATAGCATTTCACACAAGCAATCCTATCGGAACTTCGACGCACTGTGTGTACTGTCCAGTAACAAGCGGTGTGTTTGTTTTGGTAGATGGTGCTGTCCTACATGTGCCGTGGTTCGAGCCCCACTGGCGCGCCGCACCCCGACCTGAACGAAGACTGCCGCCGCAAGTTCGAGCAGTGGTGGAACGCGCAGGTGTCGGGCTACCACCGGCACCCGCCCCCGCAGCCGCCGCCCCCGCAACCGCCCCCGCCGCAGTACAGCCCGCCCGTCGTCCCCAAGCCGTCAGCTGCGACCGCCGCTGCCGCCGCCGCCGCTGCAGCTGGCGTCTCGGCGCCAGACCGCACGCCCGAGGGGCTGCACCCTGCCCTCCAGGTGAGCACCTCCTGCCGTAACTGCAAGGCTGTTGTACAGAGCGCCTGAATGGACCGATATCTGAATGGAAACGTTTGTTATAAATGCGTACATCCACATGCGCATGGCGTCGTATAGTGCAGCGTCATCTACGTTTCAGCAGATTTCTAGGACTCACGCATTTAGCGTTCTGTGTAAACTTAATTAGTTATATGTACGTACAGTCCATCCACCCTTGGAATCGAGAATCTTAACGACTTCTGCCTGTGTTCGATATAAATACTGGCAGGATATTGGTCCCGAAAATTACGAGATCGTTTCAAAATATATCTTCTAATAACAAAAAGATATTTTTTATGTGACATCATTACAGTTTAACAATTTGCAGTTTTTATTTTACTTTACTAGTACATGCTTCTTATTAAATTTCAAGATTCTACGTCAAAGGGAAGTAGCGTATAGGTTTTGATGAGTGAATTTGCAAGTATCAAACTATGTGACATAAACGACCGAATCTTTTCATATATATATTTGAATTCGATAGGCCAACTTGTTCACGAGAAAAAGAGGTTTTAACAGGACATACATACGTACATACAGACAGAAAGATAGATGCATTAAAATGACAAATATTTGTTCGTGTAATTAATCATTTAGGATGTTATTTCTTTACCTGTACTATGAAACTTAGGTTTCAATGAGTGGGTTTGCGAATTTCAAAATATATGACATAAATTGCCGATCTTTTGATCTCACTGACTTAGAAGCTTAACATTTTTGCACCGACAAGGGATCATAGACTTAAGTATGTGACAAGAATTTGATCTTGATATGCCAACCTGTTACAGAGGGAAAGGTGCCTTAGCAGATGGACACACATGCATATGGATAGAAAAGGTTAAAAAATATTTTCGTGTGATATAATTACACATTAACAATTTCGTGATTTTTTCCTTTATTTGTACTGTGAAACCTTGCTTCTGGGGAAATTTAATTATTATAGGTCAACGACAAGTACCATGTAGGTTTTGATCACTGAGTTTTTCCGAGTATTAAAATATGTGACGTAAACGGCCGTATCTTTTGTTTAAACTGACTTATAAGCTTAAAATTTTTACACCGCCAAGGACTATAAACCTTAATATGTGGCATAAATTTGAACCTGATAAGCCTACCCGTTCCTGAGCAAAACGGTTCTTAACAAACGGACAGAGAGAAAGACGTACGGACGAACAGCAAAGTGACCTTAAAGGATTCCGTTTTTACAGGCCGAGGCACGAAACCCCAGAAACTGAACGGGGATTTGTTTTTCACGCCTCATTAGACGTCAAACATCTGTGTCAGCGCTTTTCTCAATTTCAGAAAAATACTGGAACTCAGTGTTTGCAATGGCTTTTAGTCGTCTCACCCTCGCGTTTTTAATCTCATTTATGTTTTTTTATTATTGAGTACGAAAAGTCACATGAGACAATGGGTACAAATATGGAGGCTGGAGCATCATTACAGTACTGCATTAGACAAAAATTCACCAACAAGCACAAAGTGTGAATAGACGTATTGTCGTGGTACAAAAGTCATGAACAGTTACGCCACAGATTCGGTCATTTTTTCATAATGCTTCACGCAAATGATAGGTTTGAATACTCTATTTTTGTTCTAAATTCAGAAATTTTTTAACGAATTTTGCGTTTCATACCCAAAACATAAGAAAAAATCTCATGCAGTAGTCCTGTTGATTTTCCATTATCAGCGACATAACAGATCGTGATTCGGCGATCTACGTAACTTCTTCACAAGTGCTTATAGCACTCTTAAACGTTAATTTTTCTCATAGCAGGCTCACCAACATTATTTTGTAGTATTTCACTCACCAAAATCATTATTTAATATTCCTAAAATTATACTGCAGTTTATTTTGTTCTCGTAGCAAAATTTCATACAGGTTCTCTTATTTTTGTAAATAATCTGCGATACTACCAAAACACGTATAGCCTCATTTACAGACGATAGCACACTAAATATCCGATGTAGCTAACACACAGAGGCATCATTTCCTCGCTCTGGTTGCGAGGTGAACAGGAGATGAAATTACTTGTAGTGGTACAGGGTACTCTACCGTACGTTGGCTAGCGATGTATGCGTGTAACGTCAGGCTTCCGTTCACCTAGCAAATGCATATTCATTGAGTCGCTTCCTTTCTCACAAAAGCCGGAAATCCACTTTCATTGGTCACTGAGAATCACTCACCCCCGACGTCGTGGGCCAACACATTTAAAGCCTCAGCGCCACCCCGAAGGCTGCGACTCCCGTCCTACCCTCGCGACAGTTGTCGGCCGACTCCCGATTTCGCGAGCTAGAAAACCGCTCCATAAAATTATCTTAACATGCAGACCTCTCGGCCAGTCAGGCTCCAGAGCGGAATGTATGTACTTCAGTTGGACCAGCAAGGTGCTGTTCCCTGCCGCCCATCTGAGGATATTAGAAAATTCCGGCAATCCTGTGGAAACCACTCGCCTTTGGATACAGCAGTCAGGCCAGACCTCCACCATGTCGCAGGATTAAGGGAAGGCAGGCCATTTATTTCCAGGCTGCTGAACAGTTCCACCCTCCCCCTCCCCCCTTTCACATCCGGAAACCGAAAAGGCTGCTCTAGCGTCCACAACAGAATTACTCCAAGCCAATGAGCGCGGACAGGAATTGGTTTGTTACTAAATGTATACAGTAGTTATTTAAAAGTAACAAATACCTAAAACTATCAATTTAAATGTGATTTTCAGACTGTGCAGAGCCAGTACCCGACGCAGAAGACGCGGATGCGTACCAGTTTCGACCCGGAGCTGGAACTACCGAGGCTGCAGCGGTGGTTTGCGGAGAACCAGCACCCGAGCAGGCAGCAGGTGAGTTCCCGCGGTTGAGCTGGTTGCCGCTGTTGAAGGCGCCAGCACTAGAGTGATGCGAGTTCATTGCCGGCCATGACCGAAGAAGTAACGACTGAAGTTCGACAGCAGCACACTGCACGCAATACGATTTGCGCATCCGCTCTTAAGCCTCGACAGCCTAATGTTTTAATGGGACAGTGGTATGGCCGTAGCAAAGATCTTTAATTGTGCTGAGCTTTTCGTTTCCTCCAAACGGTTGTATTTACGACAGAGCAGTGTTGATCGAGCAGTGATATAGCAGAGAAGGGGAAACTAACAAATATGATTTCCAAATTTTAAAAATATTTTTTCCTGCCAATAGTCGTACCTTCAGTCACTGAGTACATGGGCAGCACCTTCGTGTTACTTCTGCGCCACTTGTTTGCGTGAAACAATGAAACTACAAGTCTCTAAAGCGATTTAGTGCTAACGAAGGTCATGTGATTATTAAAGAAGCAACAAAGAAATTGAGTGACAAATATTTTCATGATTCTGGTTCCACAGCGAAACGTATCGATCTTGGTCGGTGACGATCGTATTAAAGATTATTGCTCTGTAAAAGAAGAGCTCGACCGGCAGGATGTAAGTAACATCTTGGTGCGTTTACCTGCTTTTCCGCCTAAGTGAAGTCAGGTGCTGTCTATTTTCAACAAAATAGCGTTAGTGGCAGCTTACTTGAGGTAGGTTTAATAGTTGTCCTTTACTTACACGACAGAAATTTTAGAGCCACAAAAGAAAAACATTGAAGTTCAAATTCTAAGGAAGTATGAGGACATGCTGAAAAGCAATGCCTCGGAACTTTTTATTATGTTCTCAATATCGCTTGAGATGTTGCACGTCATGAATCGTCCTCGGTCGACTTCCCCGCTTGGCTGACGCAATTTGTAATCCTCTTCCGCTAAGTGACTCCGAATTGTAGCTTTTAACATAGCGGTGTGCAACGTACCTATGTCAGTGTACTGAGAGGCCTTCAGAAAACTGAATTCATAGCGATTTTTTTAAATCGGGTTTTGGGACGTGCCCATACAGCGGTATCAACACTGGAGTGTCAATTATGACGATACGATAGTAAGGGAAACACAACACCCAGTCTCCGAGCAGAGAAAATCTCCGACCCGGCCGGTAATCAAATCCAGGCTCCTTCTGTTAGCAATCCGCCTCGCTGATCGCGCAGCTACCGAGGAGGACTGAAAAGTGTTTTCTTATAGGACAATTATCCAAGGAATTCCACCCAATAATATCCATACAGCAGACTCTGTACATAATTTATTAAATTGCCAATACTAAACTCTTTTAAATAAAAACAAATTCATATGAGTTACAAAACTTAATAAACGGTTAAAGAGTGAGCTTTAAAAACAATAACGGCGGCTTGCCACCATAAAAACAAGAACCTTTTACAATATTGCTTTTAGAGTTTATCCAAAAGACAAAATCCAATAATAAGTTAACTTGGCATTACAATTTAAAATGATTTATATAAAAAAACTTTGAGAAAGATAATGGCGCTTGGCACCATAAAATGAAAGAAGCGCAACACACAACCAATAAATATAATAACAAAATAATAATTTGATACAACCAAAGGGCGAGGGCAACTCCCAACGCAATCACAGAAGAGCGAGCTCTCAACACTTCGGAGCCTTCCCACTAGAAACGGTCCCCAAAATAAACCGCTGAGAGCTCCCTGACATGCCTCCCACAACTGCCCATCAGTTACGCACCTTGGTTATATTCTGTAACACACGGCAGATAATATCAACACAAGATAAAATTCAAAAATACAGTATTACATCCCGACAGCACCTGATAACCACAGCGCCTTTAACTCGGGCGCTCTTAATAAGTGCCGCAAGCCAACACACACAAATCTCAAACAATTCTCGATTCCTAAAACGAAACAATAAAAGCCAAGCGCACATGAATAGTCAAACCACAGTCTTAGAAGTGCCTTAACGACACCAAACGCGACTATTCCACAGAGTTAATAATAACACAGTAAAAAATACAGAACATACCACTAAATGCTGTTACACAACCAAATTGACTAGATCGTGTTGTTCAGGTCCCAGAAGACCACATACAAGCAGCAGTAATTCACTATGTATATACTGTACAAATGGCTGGCTCTGAACACTATGAGACTTAACTTCTGAGGTCATCAGTTGCCTAGAACTTAGAACTAATTAAACCTAATTAGCCTAAGGACATCATACACATACATGCCCGAGCAGGATTCGAACCTGCGACTGTAGCGGTAGCCCGGTTCCAGACCGTACCGCCTAGAACCGCACGGCCACTCCGGCCGGCTACTGTACAAAACCGCCCTTCTTAGGCAGACTTTACCTAACACTTCTACTGCCAAATGTACCATACAAGAACGCAACTCCGGGCAGGACTCCAGTTGAGCAAATAAATTAGTACCAACAAATATCATAACGAGCCACACACACAGCAAAAAGTTCCAACAACACGGTCCCACATCAGAAAAGTTCAGAAACCGCTGCTGGAGCTTCCAGGGGAAAATCTGAAGACCCAACCGAGCCCACACCCTAACCTGGCAGACGACTCCAAAATTCAGCAACTAGTTGTCTCCTGGCCATAGTAACACAGGACCCCACCGAACCCCCACATCAGACAGGCAGGAGGAACAAGTACGCCGACTCAAATTAATCACCACCGCATGACCAGCACAGCGGCGAGTCGCCTCGGCCCCAGACCACTCTGCTCATATTGCGAGGCACAACAACCTTAGCGCTAGTCACTAGCCGGTGAGGCAGAGCGAACTTCACGCTCCGTGCACTACCCTCTCGCTTTCCCCCGGCCACCGCAAACACACGCCAGCGACGTCATAGAAAATCGCCGCCGGAGCGCCACCCGCACCAGGACAGCGAACTATAATCGATTACAGTGCGCGCTCTGAACAAGATCACAGGTTAGCGGCGCGCGCCATATCAAGGACAATTTGAAGAGTTCGTCCACACATGGAGCACTCTCTTCTTCAGCATAAAAATGCCAGACCATGTACACGCGCTGCGACGTCTGCAACAATCCTACGCCTTGGGTTCGCTGTTATCGACTATCCTCCATACAGTCCCGACTTGGCCCCATCCGATTTTAATGTTTCCAGTCGTTAAAGAACACATTGAAAGACTTAACTCTGATAATGCTGAAGCGGTGGAAGCAGACGTGAGGTTATGGCTCCATCAACAAAGTAAAACATTATACAGTGACGGTATTAACAAACTGGTCTCTCGTTCCGAGAAATATGTTCGTCGCCAGGGTTACTATGTTGAGAAATAAATATCTAGACATTAAGAATAGAGATGTAGAATGTTAATATTTTTTTATTTAAAAAGACTTAAGAATTTTCACGTGAAAATTTCGGAGGCATTACTTTTCAGCACATTTTCGTACGTCACAGTATATCATTTCCGTATTGTACTTTTAATTGCGCCAGACAGTTGAAAATATATCAGTAATTTTTAGTTATTTCTAGACTACTGCTTGTCCAGTAACAGAATATCTTATAAAACCTGAGGGCTGTTCATCAACAACAATTTTGAGTCCTCAGTTAAGGGCTATATGAGAAACCATTTCTCTGGAGTTATGAAAGATAGATATGATTTCGATTAGACTTCGAGAGATCATTTTGCTATTTATAGATCAGTGACATTCGTTTGAAGGAAGAGTCTGTCTAGAAACAATGAGTGAAAATGAAAAGTAATACACGTCTTATTCAATGGAACGACAAGAAAAGGCACATAATAAAAGAATATAAGTGACAGAAAGAAAATCATCTAACTTTCCTGTCAATAAGTCATTGCACCCACTGAAGAAACTGCCTGATATTTCAGATCCAGCAGTACGTTAAAGAACTAAACACTTTGGAATCTCGGCGCGGGCGGAAGCAGCTAGACGTCAACAACGTGGTGTACTGGTTCAAGAACGCGCGAGCCGCGCAGAAGAGAGCCGAACTCCGCAGCATCGGCCCAGGTAAGTTCGCTCTTACATCTGTTATTTCGTGTTGCAGTAGGTGCTGCAGAGCAGGCCTGAAATCCTACAATTTCTTTGTCGATTTTGTGCTGCAATTCTCTCAGTAATATGACAATTGAACTGAAAGACGTTAGGCGTTTACCGCCCATCTTGCTTAGTCTTATATTTATGCATTACGCTTGATTGTACTTTGTTATGGTCGCTTTAACTCCTTCATTCATGGAGTGATGATTATGCTTCAGCAGGTCTCACCAGTTTATATTTCGTACGACGATGTATTTAGTATCCCAGTGCCTAGGCGCTATTTTCTGCCCCACCATAAAAGGTGTTATCACCACTTCATAACATGTGCAATTTTCTTAGAGCAAAAATATTCTTTCTTTCTCTGGAACTTTTTGGAATTTTAAGTGTACGACTCAAATTTATTTATTTATTTAATTTTATTTTTTATTTTTTTTTTTTTTTTACATTTCCTTCATCTTACATATTGGAGCATACATTCTGCTGAGAGGAAATCAAGATTTTTTTTTATATTTTTATGCAAGATTCAATGGTCAGGATGTGAAATTAAAGTTGTAAGTTTCATGAAGATTGTGTTAGGATTGGTTCACGCCATTTTCAGCAGGTTTTAGGTATTTGGTTCTAATGCAAAATTTTCTGTCATCTGTTGCATTTTGTACAATCGCTAACCAAATTACGCCATTTATATGAGCTTCCAGACTATAGTAATGTCAGTCCAAAACTAGACTGAATTTTTTTTTTAAATTTTGTATTCACTACAGATAAATATTTAACTGAAGTTAAAAAAAGTTTCGTACACTAAAATATTGTAACGTGTATAATATTTGCAAGCAATCGTTTAATACGGTGTAAAAATCAACAAATATAATTCACAAAACGACTCACTCCCAAGAACAGAATCACCTTCACCGTTGTTGTTGCAATCACATGAAAACACTGCTGCCTTATGCTTCTTTACATATCTGATCTCACTGTCACTGGAATCTTCCTCCGAGCCATAAAAACATTCACATAATCACCCGGATTTTCATTCTCATTAGGAACATCTGAACAATCATTGTCAAAAATGTCCGAAAGTATTTCACACTAATTCATTTCCTTCCCTTTTCTGAATAGGACTATTACTAAAAGCAAGTGAACATTTAAGACGTAAACAGTAACAATTTGAAATATCTGAATGATAAATAAGCAAAAAGTATATGAATGTAATCAAGTTTGATACACTGACTACTGGTAATAGCATCTAAATAGACGAAGAAGTTCAAATATCTCACAGCAGATGGCTCCTTCAGAAAGATGATGGATGACGGATGATTAGCGAAAAACGATTGTGTGTTAAGATCACGGGGCAGGACTTAACTCCAGTCCTTAGATTATGAAATTAATATTGATTATTGATCTGTGCAGTTTTGTGTGCACGCAGTTTCTTACTAGGCTACCACAAAATGATCCACAACTCACTTTCACGTCTTTTATATCACCAGTAACTTCCTGATACTTTCCAAAGCTGACACAAGCGCTCATGCACATCTTACTGGACTATCATTCCTAAAAGAAAGTAAACCACAAGGAAATGACTTACGAGGACAACACGGGAAGTGTCATAACCCGATTTAACTGAAAGTTCGATCGCTGGAACAGGAGTCAAAATAAGTGAACATGTGTCTCGGCTTATCCGTAGATACTCTACCGTTTCTGAGGAAACGACGAGCAAAATTTTAGACGTACTTTGGATGCCTTTTAGCGTGCGGAAGTCTCAGCCGAATTGGTTGTACAGTGCAAAAGACATGTAACTTACGTCGTTTCCTCAGAAACGGTCGTGTATCTACGCATAAGCAGAGTCATGTGTTCGCTTATTTTGACCCCTCTTTCACAGAGCAAAGTTTCAGGGAAATCGGGTTATTGCACTTAGTGTTTTCCTTTTTCATCATTTTTATTTACACGTCAAGTTCCGTAGGACCAAATTGAGGAGCAAATCTCCGAGGTCATGGAACGTGTCAGTACAAGAAATTACAGCATAAAAGTAATAACAGATAAAAAAATAAAAAAGTCAATCTATATGTTTAAGCAAACGCAGTCAACAATACAACAAGGATCAGCTTAATTTTTAAAGGAACTCCTCTACAGAATAGAAGGACTGACGCATGAGGAAACTCTTCAGTTTCGATTTGAAAGCGCGTGGATTACTGCTAAATTTTTGAATTCGAGTGGTAGCTTACTGGAAAAGGATGAAGCAGTATACTGTACATCTTTCTGCACAAGAGTTAAGGAAGTCCGATCCAAATGCAGGTTTGATTTCTCCCGAGTGTTAACTATGTGGAAGCTGCATATTCTTTGGAATAAGCTCATATTGTTAACAATAAATGACAGTAAGGAATACATACATTGAGAGGCCAATGTCAAAATACCCAGACTCGTAAACAAGGGTCGACAAGCAGTTCGTGAACTGACACCACTTATTCCCCAACCGCCCATTTCTGAGCAAAAAATATACCCCAAAATATAATACCTTACGACATAAGCGAATGAAAGTAAGCAAAGTAGACTAATTTTCGTGTCGAACGGTCACTCACTTCAGATACTGTTCGAATAATAAAAATGGTAGCATTAAGTCTTTGAACAAGATCCTGAACGTTGGCTTTCCACGACGGTTTACTACCTAACTGAACACACACAACTTTGAACTGTTCACTCACATAAATTTGAACTGTTCAGTTTCACTAATCATATACCCATTCTGTGAAACTAAAACGTAAGGTTTTGTTGACTTGCGTGTTAGAAACTGTAAAAACTGAGTCTTACTGTGACTTAGCTTTAGTTTATTTTCTGCAAGCCATGAACTTATGTCATGAACTGCGCTATTTGAAACCGAGCCAATGTTGCACACTGCATCCTTTACTACCAAGCTAGTGTCGTGAGCAAACAAATATTTTAGAATTACCAGTAATACTAGAGGGCATGTCATTTATATAAATAAGGAACAGGAGTGGCCCCAACACTTATCTCCGGGGGCAGCCCCCCCCCCCTCCCCCACTTGACTGTACCCCACTCAAACCCCACATCACAGCCATTCTCAACATTGTAAATAATGACCTTTGCTGCCTGTTGCTAAAGTAAGAGGTGAACCAATTGTGAGCTACTCCCCGTATTCCGTAATGGTCAAACTTCTGGAGCAATATTTTGTGAACAACACAAATGCCTTAGTTAAAACAAAAAATATGCCTAGCGTTCGAAACCTTTTGTTTAACCCATCCAGTACCTCACAGAGAAAAGAGAATATACCATTTTCAGTTGTTAAACGACTTATAAAGCCGAACTGTACATTTGATAGCAAATCGTGTGATCAATTATCTTTAGATACACAGCCTTTCCAATAACTTTAGCAAACACTGATGGCATAGAAATAGCTCTAAAATTGTCTACATTATTCCTTTCTCCCTTTTTATAAAGCGGATTTACTACTGAGTACTTTAATCGTTCACGAAACTGACCATTCCTGAAGGACAAATTGCAAATATGGCTAGATAAAGGGCTAATATGTGCAGCACAGTATTTTAATATTGTGCTAGGCACTCCATCATCCCCATGAGAGTTCTTAGTCGTAATTATATACTCACTCTCTCCCTTGTCTGTATCATAGGGGAGTATTTCAAACGTGAATCTCGGAAAGGCATTTGCCAAGAAAGTTATATGATTTCCTGTAGAAACAAAATTTTTATTTAATTCACCAGTAATGCTTAGAAAATGATTGTTAAACACTGTATGTGTATCTGACTTATGAGTAACAAATATTTTTACTACGAACTGACTTTGTATCATCGACCTTGTGCTGTTGACCAGACACTACTTTCACAACTGACCATATTGTTTTAATTTTATCCTGTGAATGAGCTATTCTATTTGCATACCACATACTCTTTGTCTTCCTAATAACATTTTAACCACCTTACAATACTATTTGTAATGAGCTTCTGTAGCTTGATTATGACTATTTCTAACATTTTGATGTAATTCACGTTTTTTTTTTCTACATGATATCCTTATCCCACTAGTCAGCCATCCAGGCTGCCTAGTATTGCTTTCTAATGGAAAGCAACTCTCAAAGAGCATGAGAAAGGTGTTAATGAAAGCATTATATTTTCCATATACGAGGGTTGGAACTTTAATAGTGGCAAGTATATATTTTCAGCTCGTACAAAATAGATACGTGTTTCAAAGTTATACTGACCTTCAGAGTAGTCACCAGCATTCTGTATGACCAGTTGCCAGCGATGTGGAAGTCGTAGCATACTCATAGCAATGCTAGTTGTGCTCACAGTTCGAGTGGCGCCGTATATTGCCCGAAACATTTGTAGCAGTTCTGAAGCGAATGCCGTGAAGTGTTTCCTTCAGTTCAGAAATCGAGTTGAACTCACGAGGGCTTAAGTCAGGGGAGTGCAAGTAGGTGGTATAGCACTTAGCAGCCCAATCAGTCAAACAAATCAGTACAGCTTGCACTATATGTGCTTGTGTATTGTGCTGCAAAATTTTGGTCAGGTCTTGCAAAAAGGGTCATCACTTCTGCCTCTATGCTGTTCATTTTTGGAACACAATCTGCGACCAGCTTAGAGACAGAAGTGAGGCCTAGGAGATTTACGTTACCTCAGTTCAGTTACACCAGTAGAACTATTTATAGAACTAAGAATAGCGGTCTCTAAATTCTCTGTCTACTAAGGAAGCAGCTGCTTGTATTAATACTACTACACCACAGCTAATACCAATACCAAGAAAACTTCACTAAATTATTAGCTAAAACCAAAAATTCTAGGGGCTCCTCGAACACTCAACAAAGTTAAAACACTGAACGAAAATTTTACCGAAATAGTTGACTAGAAACAATAAGAAACGTCAACTGAACACCAAAGTACGAAATTTACTAAACGACTTCAGCGCACGGAAAACTGTGAATAACACAGTTAGCGAACGTTTTCAAAAGTTTATTAAATCGTTCTTTCGCCGCAAACAGCACGAAACACTGCTGAAAACTATTAAATTTAATAAATGTACAACAGTGCAGAAATAACTTCGTCAGTACTTAGCTTTATAACCACTACAGCTGCAACTGCACGCCGCAAAATGTAAACACATTACTGAGGCGTGAGGCTTGGACGAACGACGTAAGATGATGATGATGATGATGATGATGATGATGATGATGATGATGATGATGATGATTGGTTTGTGGGGCACTCAACTGCGCGGTTATCAACGCCCCTACAAATTCCCAACCTTTGCTCAGTCCAATCTCACCACTTTCATGAATGATGATGAAATGATGACGACAACACAAACATACAGTCATTTCGAGGCAGGTGAAAATTCCTGACCCCGCCGAGAACCGGGGACCCTGTGCTCGGGAAGCGAGAGCGCGACCGGGAGACGGAAGACGTAAGCACACGCACGAATAATAGAGGACTCCAGTCAATAACACAGGAAGAAAGACTGAGATTAATGAAAATCCACTAATAAGTTACTTTTACAGCAAATATTAACACAAATAAACTTTAAAATAAGTAATTGAAGACTAAAACTATATAAAATGTTGACGAGCAATCTCAGCAGCAGTACAGCACACGTGACGTCACACCAACACTCTTTAATAATGATATGCAGCGCAATATATGGACATAAACTATACCTATGACGACTGTGGACAATACTACACTTAGAAAGATTGTCGTTAAAAATTTACAATTGGTCTGCTCTGATTAAAGCTACGTATCGAATTAATATTTTGTCCTTGTTTCTATCTCGAACGCCAGGTACTTGTTGTTGTTGTTGTGGTCTTCGGTCCTGAGACTGGTTTGATGCAACTCTCCATGCTACTCTATCCTGTGCAAGCTTCATCATCTCGCAATACTTACTGGAACCTACCTCCTTCTGAATCTGTTTAGTGTATTCATCTCTTGGTCTCCTTCTACGATTTTTACCCTCCACGCTGCCCTCCAGTACTAAATTGGTGTTCTCTTGATGCCTCAGAACATGTCCTACCAACCAATCGCTTCTTCTAGTCAAGTTGTGCCACAAACTCCTCTTCTCCCCAATCCTATTCAATACCCCCTCATTACCAGAATGAGATTTTCACTCTGCAGCGGAGTATGCGTCGATATGAAACTTCCTGGCAGATTAAAATTGTGTGCCGGACTGAGACTCGAACTCGGGAGGTCCCGAATTCGAGTCTCGGTCCGGCACACAGCTTTAATCTGCCAGGAAGTTTCACCTCCTCATTAGTTATATGATCTACCCATGTTATCTTCAGCATTCTTTTGTAGCACTACATTTCGAAAGCTTCTATTCTCTTCTTGTCTAAACTATTTATCGTCCATGTTTCACTTCCATACATGGCTACGCTCCATACAAATACGTTCAGAAACGATTTCCTGACTCTTAAATCTATACTCGATGTTAACATATTTCTCTTCTTCAGAAACACTCTCCTTGCCATTGCCACTCTACATTTTATATATCCTCTCTACTTCGATCATCATCAGTTATTTTGCTCCCCAAATAGCAAAACTCATATACTACTTTAAGTGTCTCATTTCCTAATCTAATTCCCTCAGCATCACCCGACTTAATTCGACTACATTCCATTATCCTCGTTTTGCTTTTGTTGATGTTCATCTTATACCCTCCTTTCAAGACGCTATCCATTCCATTCAACTGCTCTACTAAGTCCTTTGCTGTCTCTGACAGAATTACAATGTCATCGGCGAACCTCAAAGTCTTTATTTCTTCTCCATGGATTTTAATACCTACTCCGAATTTTTCTTTTGTTTCCTTCACTGCTTGCTCAATATACAGATTGAATAACATCGGGGAAAAGGCTACAACCCTGTCTCACTCCCTTCCCAACCATCGCTTCCCTTTCATGCCCCTCGACTCTTATAACTGCAATCTGGTTTCAGTACAAATTGTAAATAGTCTTTCGCTCGCTGTATTTTACCTCTGCCACCTTCAGGTACTTATTATTACATAATTATAAAGAATTTTTCTTGTTGAATAGGTATTCTGTCACTGAATGGGTACAACAGCAGCAGCCACAGCCCCCCAGGACCGATGATGAGTGGGGGTGGCAGCACCATGGGCAGCACCAACAAGAGCGAGAGCCCGCCGTTGCACAGCCCTGGCGCCAGAGGCCTCCCTCCAAACGCCTACCTGTCGGATAATTCAGCAGGCGGCTCGGACGACGAGGAAGCTGGACCGCCGGCCAGTCCCGTGGGGCCCCTCTCTCTAACGACAAATGACAGAGCTAGCAGACCCAGCTCTCCAAAAGGACATACAGCCTCACCTGTGCAAGTAAGTACGTGTTCAAAATCACTAGCAATAATTCTTAATTTTTGAACTGCCAGGTTTTATAACATAAATATTTTTTCTTTATTACAGAATTTCGCCAATTAAAGACCGCTTAGAACCTAAGACTAAGGTACAAACTCTTTTTTTACCTTCCCAGGACTTATTTATGTGTTGGTTGAAGGCTTGCCTCTGTTCATTAGAAATCACACTCCAAGGTTGTGGAAATTTTGCAGTATTGGTCAGTAGCCCGAAATTTTTCCTATCCTGTGTGCTGTCGTCTGTGATCCTGTTTCTTCAAATCCCTTCTTGTTTCTTCCATCCATCGCGCAGTGTTTTTCAACTTTGAAATGAAATCAAAAATTGTCTTCGTTAGCCTATTGCAGTTCATTCTGTAGGTACGACCATAAGACTTTCATCCCTTCTTCCTTATTGTGTCTGTGATTGTATCTATGTTTCTGTATAGATCTTCGTTTCTTCTTTTCGTTTAGTTGTTATCTTCGTTCTTTTGTGCTCCTAAATTGTTCTTTTCCTTTCCTTCTTTTCCAATTCTTCTTGTTCACTTCTTTTATTCTGTGTAAGGCATTCACAGTCGTAAAGTGCTTCTGCTTAGATTACTGTTGTGTGGTGTTTAATTTTTGCCTGGAATGATACTGACCTTTTATTATATCGGTTTTGGGTGAGTTTGCGTGCTAATTCCATTTCCTTTGATCTTTCATTACTTGTGATGTAATCCATCAGATTGTATCCATTCTCCCAAATCCTGGAACTTGTCAACTCTTTCGATGTTTCTGTGTTGTGTTTGTAAATGTTTTTATCTGTTGTGTTTATGTTTAATGTATTCCGATTTCTCATACGATATATGTAGTTCTGTTTTACCTGCAATTTCCTGAAGTGTTTCTCTCATTGACTTTGCATCTGTTTTGTCATTGCAAATTACTCAATATCGTCAGCAAAAACGAGACATTTGACATCAGATTTTCGTTCTCCTTGTCATACATGAATTCCTTCGAGGTTTTTCTCTTGTAGTTCTTTATCCCACTGTCTCATTTCCTTGTCTAAGACCAGATTGAATAGATTCAGTGAGAGCCCGTCGCTCTGCCGAACATCTTATCCTAAGAATTTAACTTCGCCTATGAATTTAACGTTCGAAGTTATCTGTTCGACTAATTGTCTAGTGGTTTTGTCGTTACCTGTTTCTTCCAGTGTTATGAATATTTTCTATAGAACAGTAGGCTTTTTTGAAATCAGTGAGTGTAGCCACTAAGTTGCGTATTGTTCTGATCCTGAGGATTTTCTCCAAGTTAAAAATTTGCCCTGGGCACTGTCTATTTTTTTCTGAATCTCGGATAGTACTCACATATTGTTTGTTCTTCTAGGTCACGGGCGTTTTTCAGTAGAGCTTTGCATATGCGACTGGATGTAGAGACATGCCTCAGTAATTTTTGGTGTCTGTCCTGTCATCCTTATTATGTAGCGGGTGGATTATGGCTTGTTTTCAATGGTCAGTTATGCTTCCTTTCTCCCACCAATATTTAATAGCCTCAAAAATGGTTCTAGCTGCCCACTTCCCTCAGAGTTTCCACATCTCAGCTAATATCACGTCTTCACCTGGCGCTCTATTGTTTTTCAGCTGGGCATTTTATTATTTACTTTGATGCAGTGACGGTGGTTCTGGAGTAGGATTTTCCTTTTGAGGCTGTCAGAAAATTAGTCATGTTGGTTACTCACAGTTTAGAAGATTTTTGAAGTATTTTGCTACTAACTCGCAGTAACCTAGTCCTCTTCTGAGCCGTACATCCACGATTTCTCTAAGGTTTTGTTTGGTTATTGCCGGATGATCCAGTTGACATGCACGTAGATATGTATTACGAAAGACGAGGTCTTCTTTCTCCTCTGTAATTCTCTGACAAAGGTTGACATTAGTTTTAAGTCGAACTGCTTGCAGACGTTGCTGATCCTTTCTCCATTCTTATTGCTGCGTTTGTATGCAGGAAAGTTTCCTACTATTGCCTTGTATTACTCTTCTATGCCGATTTGTGCGTTCAAGTTTCGTGAAAGTAGTTTCATATGGTGTTTTTGTATTTCTGACCTCTGATTTTCTACTTTCCCCAAAACTGCCCCTGTTTTTTGGTCTAAACGAGAGCATAGAGATTCGCTCCAATGAGGATGTAAAACTTGTTGAGGGTTCTTTTAAAATCCATTTGACAATGGAAGCTGTCCCGGGCGTAGTGACTTTGCTTACTTTTTTGTGGCCTGTTTCCCTTTATAGATCCCGTAGTCCTCTGATTCAAATGCGTTGTCATCTCCGTATCTGGATTCCTCAAGTGTTAGTATGACTGTGCTGCGTGTGTTTCATCCACATAGAAAACTATTTTAAAAATAAACTCAAAGGAATAACAAATCAGTCTCTATGTATACTCTCCAATCATTCAAGCTGATCCATTAAAAAGCTGCTGAAGTTTGGCGTTATTTCAAAGTTAGTTTTTATGTATTTAAATTGCGTGTATACCACTTCTTCCAATGTGGAAGTACATCAGCTTTTGAGAAATTCAGCTGACTCCATTACATTACGCGCTCTGAGTGAATGCCTGAGTGGTGAAGTAACAGGGTGACAAAAATTTTAAAAAAGTCTGTGGCACATACTGATATTACTGTTTAAAGCAGTCAAATTGGGGTATTCGTCACATATATTCAGACTGGTTGAATTTCTGGAACTTATTCAAATGGCTCTGAGCACTATGGGACTTAACTGCAGAAGTCATCAGTCCCCTATAACTTAGAACTACTTAAATCTAACTAACCTAAGGACATCACACACATCCATGCCCGAGGCAGGATTCGAACCTGCGACCGTATTGGTCGCGCGGTTCCAGATTGTAGCGCCTAGAGCCGCTGGGCCACTCTGGTCGGCTCTGGAACTTATTTCTTCATTATTAGCCATCACCACATTACAAGTTACATCACATGGGAAATCTCCATGGGCAGTTAAATACGCACCACGAAGGAATTATTCGAATGAGGCGGAAATCGGTAGATGTGATACACCTGGGCAGACAAACAGACGATTACAATGTCAGCAAAATTACATGATTTGTTCAAGGGAAAGAGCTTCACAAATTGAGCAAGTCAGCAACCCGGGGGTCCACCTGTCCACCTCTTATCCTTATGAAAGCAGTTATCCGGCTTCGCACTGAGTGATATAGTTGTTACAGGTCCTTTTCATGGAATTCGTGCCAAATTCTGTCCAACTGACTTGTTAGATCGTCAAAATCCTGATCTGGTTGGAGGACTCTGCTCATAATGCTTCAAGCGTTCTCAGTTGGGGAGGGATTCGGCGACACTGCTGCCCAAGTAGGGTTTGGAAAGCTCGAAGGCAAGCAGTAGAAACTCTCGCCATGTGCGGGCGGTCCTTATCTTGCTGAAATGTAAGCCCACGATGGCTTGCTATGGAGGGCAACAAAACGGGGTGTAGAATATCGTCGACGTACAGCAGTTCTGTATGGGTACGGTGGATGACACCAGGTGAGAAAGCCTCCGTCGGTCCAGCAGGACACTGCCACACCCCGCGCAGTCCCCCCGCCGTCCGGCCGCGCGCAAGCCCCGCGCCGGATAACAGGAACAAGGCGCGTCGCCAGCGAGTGTCGGAGGCCACACGCACCAAACGAATGACAGGCGGTGCACCGAGCAGCTGTGTTGTGCGTCTCACCTACGTTCGGCAGTCGCCTATGAGACGCCGAGCCGAGCGCGCACTCCGCGCCACCTTCGAGGTGGAAGGACGTGCTTTGCGTCAAATGTGCCACGGAAAGCGGCGATTGCGTGTGTGGGCAAGCAGTAGAAACTCTCGCCATGTGCGGGCGGTCCTTATCTTGCTGAAATGTAAGCCCACGATGGCTTGCTATGAAGGGCAACAAAACAGGGTGTAGAATATCGTCGACGTACAGCAGTTCTGTATGGGTACGGTGGATGACAACCAACGGGGTATTACTGTGAACAGAATGGCACCCCAGATATCACTCCCGGTTGTTGGGCCGTATGGTGGGAGACAGACACGTTCATATCCCAAGGCGGTAGAGGACATCTCCCGACACGGCTTTGGCCTGTAATCTCATTATCTGGAGCAGCATTGTCTGCAGTGATGAACCCGTTTCGAACTGACCGGATGACCAGAGAAAATATGTCTGGAGAAGCCACGGATAGCGATGGGATACCTACCTAATTCGACCGCCATACTGCTCGGCATCCAGGAGTGATGGTCTGGGGTGCCATTTATTTTCACATCAGGACCCGTTTGGCTGTCATCCACAGCACCTTTACAGCATAGTGATAAGTCGACGATATTGTACGCTCTTTTTTTGTTGATCATCTTGCTAAGCCATCCTGGGGCTATGTTTCAGCAAGATAATGCCCGCCCTACACTGCGAGAGATTCTACTGCTTGTCTTCGTGCTCGCCAAACCCCGCCTAGGCCAGCAAGGTTGCCGGACCTCTCCCCAATTGAGAACTGGAGAATTGGAGCATTATAGGCAGGGCCCTCCAACTAGTACGGTATTTATAAGATCTAACACGCCAGTTACACAGAATATGGCACGATATCCCTCAGGAGGACATTCAAAACCATATCAATAATGCCAAACCGAATAACTGCTTGCATAAGGCCTAGAGGTGGACCAATGTTTTACTTGCTTGCTCAGTTTGTGAAGCTCTTTCTCTTGGAATAAATCGTACAGATCTCCTGAAATAGTAATCATTTGTTTCTCTGCACATGTTCATCGTGTCTACCGATTTCCGTTCCATTCGTGTAATGTCTTCGCGGTGAGTAACTTCTTTTTTTTTTTTTTTTTTTTTTTTTTTTAGAGTGTATGTAGGTTAATGTACCCTACCGTGTAAGGGTACATTACCATGTAAGGGTACATTACCATGTAAGATAATGGCAAACTCCTGGCTTTTATTTAATTATCTCATTATGACAGGCAAAGTTGTAACCTATTTAAAAATATTGTATAAGCCACGAAATAAGCTTGACTAATTGCTTGTTGCCACTCCAGTGACCAACAGTATTTCATGGCGAATATGGTATTATTGGCGAAAAGAACGATATTGCCTTGTGTGTGTGTGTGTGTGTGTGTGTGTGTGTGTGTGTGTTTGTGGTAGGAGATGCTTACCACTTAACCAAAGCAGGTAACCTACATGGCAATTATGGAAACAGATTTGTTTTTAAACTACCGAAAGAGGAATCTGCTGTATGTGTTAAGCGTATACAACAAACGTTTCTGCCTCAGTTATGAAATTATACCCCTTCTCAAAGCTCATAGCAACTGACCAAGACGTTTCCTAATGGTTTCACGCTGTACATCAGAGCAAAAAACATGGTCGCGTTCAACCCTAAAGGGGTGCTATCACGTTCAGTGGGGTTGCTAGCCTACTATGTCCTCAGGGAAGCGTTGAAGCGTCCCAGAGGTGTAAGCATTGTCAAAGAATGTTAAGAACGTCGCCCTCTTTCTCCAAGTACCTCGATCTGTAGTTTCCTACCGCGAAATGTGTGGGAATCAACGCCCTTGAGAAAGGGTTGGTTTCATTGATGACCTTCTTGGTATCGCCTGACACCTTCTCGTATGGATTCTGAGCGTCGGTGAGTCTGAAATGTTACTCTCGGTCACTCACAAGCAAATTGTGATTTCAGTGCTAGGTCTCAAGTTCTGACCAGAGTGGCAGAGACGTCAGAAGGAGCGAAATGTGGGTAAGAAAGGGGGCGTGAGACCTTCACAAGGGATGGTACGTCTTCGGGGGCATTAGGCGAACTGTGGTGAAATTTGATGCCATTAACCCACCTTACAGCTCGAATGAACTTCTGAGCTCAGGCCTTTTTTGCACGTGTGTCGACACTTTCCTGTTACAAGCGTCGCCTAGCCCGAGGATCATGTCGCAGGACTCAGTATTACAGAGGAAGACTGTAGGCGCCTTGGAGCCAAATTTCAAACTTAAGCGTCCAATGGGAGACTGTTACGGGGTTTCGAAAACGTTAATAGTGTTGCACAGTGTACTTTTCCTGCATTTTCGGTTATACATGAACGTTGACTTGGGATGCTAATTTTATAACGTGTCTTATTTCGACTAGTGGTATTTCTTTTCTTTAATACAAATTTCTCGTACTTATGGCATTATATATGAATTTTTGATTGTTTTTAAAAAGTCAATAAATGGTACTACATTTTATATGTGTGTTTAAACAAATGAAAAATTGCTTTTTATTTAATTTTATTCAATCTCTCTCTCTCTCTCTCTCTCTCTCTCTCTCTCTCTCTCTTTCGTTCCCTCCCCTCTGATTTGCACCGATTACCGATAGATTAACTTCAGTAATTGCTGAGGTAGCAGAAAGCATATAATGAACAATTTTTTAAATGGTTTGGGACCTCATCATTTGCCTTTCATGCGTATGCTGTCACCTGCTGAAAGTACCTTTCTTCATAATGCCATCATGCGTTATTTTTTTTTATTTTTTTAACTAATGTTTCATAACATGTATCGTCCTTTCAGAATCCATATGTTACAGTGGAATTTATCTTGAGGGTCAGTAGGTAACCATTCATAATATTTCTTCCATTCGTACATCACTATGCGTTTTGGCATTGCGGTCAACACACGAAGTTCACTGTTAAGGAACAAACAGGAACCAAAAACTGAACTGAAGGCTACTTACTGCCACTCAGTGAAACGTGAATATCTGAACGGCAATAATAGTGCCGACAGGTAATTGTTTCCGCCAAAACTGAAAGCGAACTGCGTGTTTCCATTCGGTTGCTCCCACAGACTGGTCTCATTCAAAAGAAGAATGAATAATCAAACTAACACACAAACTTACAACCGACCGAAACGACTGTTTTCGTTCAGTCGTTCCAATCACTAAGAAAAATCACAGTTCAGAACTGCCTCCGCTTCACTGAATCAGAAAGTTTGATGATCATTCCGAGGTTTCACATTTTTACAGTCGCACATTCAATTACAAATAACTTTTAACTAAAATTTTACCCAAGTTGAACATAATCATTGACTCTTAGGTCATGAGAACACTATTAAATGGATTTCTTTTTTAAGCAGAAGTTTCTAAAGAGAAAGTTCCTAGTCTCAAATTCGTCGTAAATCTGTACAAAAGTGTCTTAAAATTACGTTGTTTCTGCTTAACATATGCATGCTCTCTGGCTACAGCATTCAAATAATGTTATATGTTTTTGTTTTTCTTCCTGTAGATGGACAACATTAAGCAAGAGCCTCCAGATGAAGTCCCATCTCCTCCCTCTGGTAACAACAATAACTGCAGCAATGACAACACTCACAATAACAACAACAATTTGAAGGAGTGTGATGACATGACAGAGGGTGATGAAGAGGATGAAGATGAAGAGATGGATGAACTAGAAGAGCGAAGGAAGGATGAACTTTGTCCCCCAGAGCATGATTTGCGACGTATTCAGCAGTTTCACAGTCCCAGTCCAACTGAGCAGATGGGGCCCCGTATTCATGGACATGGTAACCCACCACACAGCCTAGGATTTCCTTTGGTGTCTAATTCAATGTTCTCCCACAGTATCATGTACATGAGTCACTATTTGCCTGGACTGTCTCAACCACATCATGGTCTTGGTCCACCAGGTACTCCACCGACATCACAGGTGTCTGCTCCTCCAGCCAGTAGCAGCAGTGGACTTAACTTGTCAGCTTTATCAGCATCTGCAGATGAGAGACGTAAGCGTAATCGCACTTTCATTGACCCAGTGACGGAAGTACCACGGCTCGAGCAATGGTTTGCACTGAACACTCACCCCTCGCACAACCTTATTCTGAAGTATACTGAGGAGCTAAATCGCATGCCTTACAGGCAGAAATTTCCAAAACTGGAACCAAAAAATGTGCAGTTTTGGTTCAAGAATCGAAGGGCCAAGAACAAGAGACTCAAAATGTCATTGTTTGATACTCCTCCTCCTGGAAGTCACCAGTACAGACATCAGTCGCCACCTGGTCATGAATAAATTTACTCATTGTATTTATTAACTGTTGAAAATGGAACATTGTTCTCTACCAAGTGGTAAGGACCAAGTAGAGATTTATCTCATGTTAAAGTATTTGTTGATTCTCATTACTATATGTGCCAGTGAGAATGGGACAGCTCCTCTATAAACTTAATGGAGAGGTGTTTTTGGTGTTAATGCCTTAAATTCAGTTTGTAATGAAATGCAAAGGAGTTTAAATGGTGTATAAAGACTGGCAGCTAACTACCTCTGGTAAGTGAGTGACATATTTAACAAGATTTTGTGCAGTCTCCTCTGTGAATGTCTTGTAGAAAAACTGTTTCAATACTCTCATGAAATGCCATTCTCAGTATTAAAGTTTCATTATGTCACTGAGAGCAATGTACTTAGACCCACATGTTGTTAAAATTTTAAGCTTTTTATCTTTTTATGACTGCTACATTTAAATTCACGAATATTTAACTTTCTCAATGTTGTTGTTTATGTTTATCTCACTTGTGAAATTTACTTTTTATGTAGGTGTTTAGCTTTGTTAGATACTTAGTTCTTTGTTATAATTTTGAAATGTTTTAATGTGGAAATTGAATGAAATTTTCATGTGTTACTATTATCAAATACATACATTTTACATGGATTTCATATATTATCAGTCACTGTAGACAGGCACTGAACAAGTTGAAACCTCAAAATTGTAAAAATAATAAATATTCCATAGCTGCAAATAAAAGTCATATGCAAAATTGTGTAATTACAGGTATGGGTTGGACTGAGTATAAAATTCTGTTGCTGTTTTCATGTGAAATGTCACCAAGATGTATTCAAACTTTTATCAGCCAACATAAATGATTTATAGTTTGACATACCAAATATACTAGAAGCAAGTTCCTTGCACCTGTTTATAACTCAGCTATCTTGTCTGAGTTATTATAATTTAAAATTAGTTATATGCATGTTTCAAGATTATTGTGCAAATATTGAAACCAAAGATTGAGTTTTTTACAAAACCTGTATAGTGTATGTGGATTATTCTACAGGAATAAACATACTGAGAACTAAACATTGCATTCTGTCAAAGTTGCTAAGGTTTATTTCAGTAATATAGCACTGGTATTACTTTGCTTTTATAACCACAGTATTTACTTATATTAAAAAAATAAAATAACACTTTGCCACCCTCACAATGAAGCACATAAAACATTTTGGTATAGACATCCACATTGCCACTAGTAATATTGTGGTGTAACTGACAGAAATACGGCAGTTCAGTCTTTTTATTTTTTGACCTGTGACAACTTGCCACTAGTTCATACAGCAACCTGTGATATGTAAAGGAGATACAGACAATTTTGACTTTACCATATTACTAGTGACAAACAAATATTCATTATATTTTTCAAATGTGGGACTATGCAAATGATTTTTTAGATTTATACCGTTGGTTAAGAAAGACTGTTAATCATGCCTGGAGGGAGGGGTGAGAGTAGGGGAGGGAGCAATCACAAGTGTAGTTGTTTAAAGATAAAAGTAAGTAATGTATTTTTTTATTATATGTTCAGCCTCAGATCAGACAAATGTTACCATTAACAGTTTTTACTTATTTCCCACCTGTATGGCCTGATGCTGAAATGCACACACACACACACACACACACACACACACACACACACACACACACACTCCTTCAACAACATCATGTTTGTCTCAGTAGGCGAGTCTTTAAGAGTGAAGAGGCATAGCTACACAGTACTTACATAACAAGTACAATAATATTTTACAGTTCTTTCAATTAAAAGAAACTAGCTCTGAATTATTATGGTTATTTTATTACTTGGTTCTCCATTCTAAAACTTTCTTCTTGTTGTCTGTTTGTGGCTCTGATTGCATACTCTTATTATTCATTACAGTCCACACTGCTTGCTAAAATTTGTGTAGTTACCACCTTGTTTTAGTTAAGGTCTTATTTTGTTTGTGCACACTGCTCCTGTTTCCTGTTCATATACATCCTCTGCCATCTGTTTCTCCTTCTTCAACCAGCCTTTTAAAGCACTTCTAATTAAGAAAAATAGTACAGATATTAAGATGTAGGACACTATGCTCATACTTGTTATGTAGAGGTCAAATTCTTCATTTGATTACCCAAACTCAGCTTCTGGTATTATCTCTAAAGCATGAAATTTGCTCACTCAGTCATGTTCGTGCTGTGTTCGTAAGACTCAACAGAGAGGGTTGGCACAGGAGATGATGCACAAAATCTAGCAACCCCAATTTTCCTCGGTATTTCCTAAAAGCACTGAATATGACTTCTTGTGCTAAACCACAGCAGAGGCCTGCCCCTGCCCCCCCCCCCTCCTCTTGTTTAGCTTGAGTTACTACTTTAATCCTGTTTGTACTATGGTCAACATGGTGTTCATTATAAAACTGTTTCCTCCCTTCTTTCCAAGGACTTGATCCTTAATGAAATGTATTTGCAAAACTAATGCCGAATAGCTTCAGCAAGTAAGATCATATTAGTATTTAGGTGTAAACTAAGAAGCCATATGAAATAGGATGATCACAAGAAACAAACAACATGGAAGGGAAAGGGAGACGTGAATTTGTTGGAAGGGTTTGGGGCAGAAAACCACATATAAGACTGTAGTCTGCTGGTAGACATAGGAGCTGACCTTCGATGAATTCAGAGGCATAACGCTAGGCTAGTATTAAGGCAGTGTAGCTAATACAAGAGTGTAACTGAAATGTTTGGCAAAATTACACGAGAATTCTTGGAAGAAATATAGATCCTATCAAACAATGTTGGGAATATTTAGAGAAGCTATTGAGGAAGAAGTCTGTGTGACCATTATGCTACCACTATCATATGTTTCACATAAGGATCATAAGAAATTAGAGCTCCTACAGATGCACATAGATAATCATTTCTCCCTTGCTCAGTAGGCCGACAGAATAGAACATACAATCGCTACATCTACATCTGTACATTGAAAGCCATGGTGGAGGGTACTTTGTGTACCACTGTCACTTCCCCATTTTTTCTGTTCAGTTCCAAAATTCTTTGCATGAAGAATGATTGCTGGTAAGCCTCTGTGTGAGCTCGAATCTCTCTCTAATTTTAGACTCATTGTCTTTTTCTGAGATATACGATAATTTGGGGTGAAAATGGCGAAAAACATTAGCTCTTAAAAAACATTTCATCCATTTACTGTAGTCATATCACAGTACAAATTCTGAGTGTTAACTGTATAACTTCAATGATGGTGTATTCATTTTATTTTTATTCATAATTGCACTTACTATTTTAATTTAATTGTTGATCAGTTTCACCTTGGAAGATGGTGTGAATCCGATCATTAATTTTGGTGTATTTATAATATGTTACATTTTCTGGCCTGAACAGGTTTTCATAAGTACATGAAGTTCAACATTACTGCAATAAAAATACTTGCATTCAGGAAATTTTACAAATATCAGTTCCAGTGATTATATGCCACTGTCAACATCAAAGGTATTATTCAGTAGTGAAGGCAGCAGAGGATCAAATAGGTTAAGTCAAGGCATCGTAAAATTCATTGGATAACACAGGTATACTGAATTATACTGAATTTAATTGATGAAAGGGGAAAATACAAAAATGCAGCAAATGGAGCAGGCGAAAGGGAATACAAACGTCTCAAAAATAAAATCGACAGGAAGTGCAAAATGGCTAGGCAGGGATGGCTAGAGGATAAATGTAAGGATTCACAAGCATAGTTCACGAGGGGGAAGTTACATACCGCCTACAGGAAAATTAAAGAAGCCATTGGAGTAACGAGAAGTAGCTGAATGAAGATCAAGAGCTCAGATGGAAAACCAGTACTAAGCAAAGGAGGAGTGGAAGGAGTATATAGTGGGGCTATACAGGGGAGATGAACTTGAATGCAATAGTGTACAAATCGAAGAGAACGTAGATGAAGAGGAGGTGGGAGACAGATACTGCAAGAAGAATTTAACAGAGGGCTGAAAGATCTGAGTTAAACCAAGGCCCCGGGAGTAGACGACATTACGTCAGAACTACTGGGAGTCTTGGGAGAGCCAGCCATGAAAAAACTCTTCCATCTGGTGTCCAAGACGCAGAGACAGCCGAAATGCCCTCAGACTTCAAGAAGAATGCAATACTTCCAATTCCAAAGATAGCAGTTCCTGACAGGTGCGAAAATTACCGAAATATCAGTTTAATAAGTCATGATTGCGAAATGCTAAAACGATTGTTTACACAAGGATGGAAAAATGGGTAGAAGCCGACCTCGGGGAAGATCAGTTTATATTCCGAAGCAATCTAGGAACTCGCGAGACAATACTGATCTTACGACTTATCTTAGAAGATATGACAATGAAAGGCAAAGACACGTTTTTAGCATTTGGAGACTCAGAGAAAGCTTTTGACAATGTTGACTGTAATGCTATCTTTGAAATTCTTAAGGTAGCAGGGTTAAGCTATAGGGAGCGAAAGGGTATTAACAACTTGTATAGAAGCCAAACGGCAGTTGTAAAAGTCGAGGGGTATGAAAAGGAAGCAGTGGTTGGGAAGGGAGTGAGAGAGGGTTTTAGCCTATTCCCAATGCCATTCAATCTGCACATTGAACAAGTAGTAAAGGAAAACAAAAGAAAAATTTGGAGTAGGACTTCAGGGAGAAGAAATAAAAACTTCGAGTTTTGCCAATGACATAGTAATTCTGTCAGAGATAGCAAAGCACTTGGAAGAGCAGTAGGAATGAATGGATAGTGTCTTGAAAGGAGGATATAAGATGAACATCAACAAAAGCAAATGAGGATATGGGAAGTAGTCGAATTAAATCAGGTGATGCTGAGGGGAACTAGATTAGGAAATGAGACACTTAAAGTCGACGAGTTTTGCTATTTGGGCAGCAAAATAACTAATGAAGGCAGAAGTAGGGAGGATATAAAATACAGACTGGCAATGGCAAGAAAAGCGTTCCTGAAGAAAGGAAATTTGCAAACTTCGAACATAGATTTCAGTATGAGGAAGTATTTTCTAAAAGTATTTGTATGGAGTGTAGTCATATATGGAAGTGAAAGATGGACCATAAAAAGTTTTGACAAGAAGAGAACAGAAGCTCTTGTCATATGATGCGACAGAACAATGCTAATTATTGGATTGGTAGATCACTTAGGTAATGAGGAGCTACTGAATAGAATTGGAGAGCCAAAAATTTGTGGCATAACTTGACTGAAAGAAGGGATCGATTGATAAGACATATTCTGAAATGAGAGATCACCAATTTGGTATTGGAGGGAAGTATGGATGGTAAAACTCGTCGAGGGAGAGCAATAGCGAAATACAGTAAGCAGGTTCAGAAGTATGTAGATAGCAGTAGTTATTCTGGAATGAAGGATTCCTGCACAGGACAGAGTAGCATGGGGAACTGCATCAAACCAGTCTTTGGACTGAAGACCACAACAACCACCATCATCTTTATCCTTTTCTATGTCCATCCCTTCATTTACAATTCACTTGTGCTGTTATACATCACTGTTAGATGCTCTGAAAATAGAATCAGAATCACAACATAGGGATTCCCTACTTTCAACACTGTCACGGTCAGTTTCATGAAAGTCCCTGACAGCAAGACCTTCTCCTGAAGTTAACGCTAAGCACCTGACTCTGCGTGGCATTCTTTTGTTTCATTAGAGGGATCTCGTTTCAATTGCATTTCGGCGGCTGTTGTCCAATAAAATTCTGGTGAATCGGTGCCATGTGTGTCTGTTTCTTCTGGAATCTGTGAAACGAATTTCTCCGGTCAGAAAGGAAAATTTCCTGAATCCCCGAACGCAGATTTAGAAGTCATGGTTACCTTTTCAAAGGCTCCTTTCAACACCCTAGGAAACTCGGATTTTGCTACCAACTTTCTATTCTTCATTTTGCAGTTTTCTCTAGCCAAGTTTTAGAGGACTGGAAACGGCCATATCAGGTGGCTGACACAAATCAGTAGATTTAGGCAGTAGAATCGCAAACTGAATGTGATGTTCCTGGCGCAGTTTAATCACGTTAAGTGACAGATGACTCGTGAGATTGCACCTATAATTAATTTGTGTCTCTCTAAATGCTGGGCATCAGGCAAGACAATTTGAATGAACCACAATTCAAACATTGCTAGGTCAGGTCCACCTGCAACTGTTAAACTTCCTGCAGTCATTGTGTGGTAGACATGTTTTGCCCCATAGACTGCCCCCTCTGCAGCCACTGCTATAATTGCCCTGACATTTGACTCAGGACTATTCACATTCGTTTCAGAACTTCTGGTACCTCGCTTCACTATTACTTTAAATTTTCCAGTATCACCACAAAGGTTGATTTCGGTATAGTTTATGATGTTGAGGGGAGGAACACCAGTCAACGACGCATGAAGGATCTTAAAATAATCACTCATTGTATCTCGGACAACTGCTACCGTTGCTCTGTTTTCGTTTTCATTCACATTTCAGAAAGCACTTTACTCACTCGACACCAGGTCGATTATCATGAAACCTTTATTCAATTCGCTCTAATCAATTAGGAGATGTCTATACAACCTCCATAACATCACGGTTTCTGAGAGGAAACCCCCATTTCTGATTCAGCACAATACAATGCTCCTTCAATCAAATTTTTTTGCTTACTATTGGTTAACGCTGGTTGGCCGCCTATTTTGTGTTTTATATCTGTTCTTGAGATCGTCATTTACTGCTGTCTAAGGAACGCCGTATTGTTCTGAAGTTTTATGAATGCTTAATTTTCCCGATTTGACAGCCTTGACAGCATTCAGGAGAAATTCTGGGTGTAGCTGAACTGCCGGGTTGGTCCTGGGACCTTGTCATATACTCGCATGATTGGATTCACCCTATAAAAATGGAATTTCGTAATGAGGCGTGGATAGTGTCGAAGCGGTATTAACAATGCAAAAAATGAAACAGTATCAATTGAGATGATCATATACAAACACAAACATTACAGCTTACTAATTGCACACCGGAAGCACCTCATGCCAGCAGAAGTTTTCGCACTGACGTACATACTTACTTCACGAGTGCAGCTTGATGAATTACGCGCCCACTGACAATGCCTTAAGCTGGTACCGCGTGTTGCAACACACCATTATTGTAGAAAAATCAGTCAAAAATGCACAACAGTTGTCAGATGCACTGATCGCACTTAGATGCCGTGCTGAGATATTGATGTGTTGAAAAATAGGATAAATGGTCGGATTCACCCCATTTTATGGTACTTGGGGGGAAGTAGTACATTGGTTGACTCTTCTAGGAAAGAGTCCCCATCGAGGTATATCAACAACACTTGTCAGCAGCTGAGGGCTTCAGTTAATCATCACTTATTTTAGGGAAGCTGCACGGTCACCAATGGTATCTGTTCTTTCGAGAACAGTTACTATCTTCATATATATATAGCTAAAGGCGACTCAGCCATTGACCTTCGTCTGTGCGAATGCGCACAGGTTGCCCAAACTTTTGCGGGAATCACCTCAGTGTGCGCGAGTAATGAGTGGATGAGCAAATACCTATTAGGTACATTATGTATGTAGATTATGGACAGTTGGGAATGTGGGTCTCACGGGAAGCGTGCAAGGGATAAGTCCCTGCAGTCGGGTTATTCATCTGTGTCCTCGGTGGCCCAGGTGGATAGAGCGTCTGCCATGTAAGCAGGAGATCCCGGGTTCGAGTCCCGGTTGGGGCACACATTTTCAGCTGTCCCCATCGAGGTATATCGACAACACCTGTCGTCAGCTGAGGGTTTCAATTAATTATCAATAATTGGAACGTAAAGTGCAAGTGCTAGGGTAGCGAAGGAGAGGAATTCGTGGCGGGCTGCATAAAACCAACCAGAAGACTGATGTCTTAAAAAGAAAGAAAAGTCTTGTCTGTCGAACGCATTCCTCAGAAATATAATAAACTGTGAAACAAAAAACTTATCGTCCGATGTTTAGCACAGTGACAGTCAATCGATGTCATAAACAACATCTACATTAGTACTTCGAAGGCTGTGTTTTGAGGAGATTTTCTTCAATATGTTGCGTAGTTCTCCTCAGAAATATAAAAATTACAAAAAGGGTTGCTGTCTTGGCGAGAAACCGACTGCAAATTCAGTGGTTGGCAGCTCGATTTCCGGCACCAAACGTGATTTTCTTAAGTGAAAAATGTCAAGTTGAACAGTGCTTCGGGTTAGGCGATGTTTTACTTCACCTTCATGCATGATTTTTTAAATTACATTCCCAGGAAGAAAGAGCAGCACCCTCAAGGACAAGGTCATTTAACTGACAAGCGAGGTGACAGGTAGATCATCATTGTAGGAGTATGTGATACAGAAATTCACGCCAAATGAAACACACACAAATGGTGACAAAACAGTCGTATCAGTACACAGTGTACCCCCTCTAGCAGCAACCCATGCGTGTATTCTCACATGCGGACGATAATAAAGATGCCGAGTAGCATTCTGTGACAGCTACCTTCAAGCGTTTTCCGACTTTCCTAGCAATTCGTCAATAGTTCTTACAGGATCTGGAAAACGAGTATGCTCCCGGTTCATCATGTCCCATACTTGTTTGTTTGGCGATATATATGGGTAATCTTGCTGCCTAGGGGAGTTGTACACCACGTTGCATCACAGCAGCTGTATGTAAACGTGCGTTGTCCTGCTGAAAAGCATATCATCTTCCTGTCTAAGGAATGTCCTGTGGAATGTTGCGGGCACCCTGTAGATACACTAAATGCGACTGCGAGTTGCAAAACATGCCCCTCCCCCCACCACCACCACCACCATGAAGTTTGCAATAGGACCTGTCTGCCGTGGGCGAATACATTCTGGAACAGACAGCTCACAAAGTCTACGTCATACAATTGAAAGTCCATCAGTGGCATACGGGCAGAACCTGCTGTCATCACTGAAGGCAAAAGAGGGCCAATCCACGCCCAAGTCGACTCTTTCACGACGCCAGAGTAGCCACGCTTGGCGGTGTCCTGATGTCAGCGGTAGCCTGGCCAGAGCGACACCTGATCTGAATCCTGCTGCAAGCCGACGGTTCCCAAAGGCCCCTGCTGACACAGCAGTTGCCACATGGGCCCGGATATCATCCCTGGGTGATGTCCGGTCTGCCACAGCTGCTCTCACAATGTGTCGATCTTTACATGCGTCTTTACTACGGCGGACGTCCAGACACTGGTCATAGGTGTGGGGATGTTCAACAGTCCACAGCTGAAAGCAGCGACACACCACCGATTTGTTGTGCCCAACATGTACAACAGTCTGTCGATACGTCCACCCAGCTTCCTTCATACCAACAGTGTGACCCATTTCTAAGGGCTGAAGCTGTATAACAGGAGATTGAGCATGATTGTTTTCTAGAATGAATGTTGCAAACATTGTTCACCTTTACACTTAGCACAATTACGGCTGTAAAGACAATACAGAGGACGTACAGACAGCCCTCCTGAGAGCCATCTAATTGCAGATGACAGTGACTTCACCTCAGTACGCTCACATTATACGCTGGTGCCAATGAACCCAGGACTTAAAGATGTTTCATTTTTTCCGGCAGTGTATTTCATTAGAAACCTCTTTCGACAACATGGAATTGTTGCGCATGACGCCTGGTTAATGGAGGTAAAAGTAAATCTGCATTCTCAGCGTATTTCATACGGGAGTACCGTGTCTCTAATCTTGAACAGAAGAATGTGGCTTCTGCATGCATTTCAATCAAGGAACATGCCAGGAAAATCATTTCAAGCTTAGACTGTGCGATCTCACCGACAACGTAACAAGAAGGTTACGAGCACGAGAAGTTGCCCGGTGAATTTGAGTACAGCCACAGCGATGACGTTTGAGCATTCAGTCGTTATGTGAGGCAAGAAGCACTGAATATATGCGTCTTAATGGTGACCTGTGATCAGCAACACCAGCGTGAACACTACCGCCAAAATCTGGCAACGAGCAATTGCTCTTGGCGTTATTGTAGTGAACTGGGGAGGCAGTTTCAATCCAGTGAGTACAGACTAACTGGAACTCGAACAGTGTTGTTGTTGGTTGGTTGGTTTGGGGAAGGAGACCAGACAGCGTGGTCATCGGTCTCATCGGATTAGGGAAGGATTGGGAAGGAAGTCGGCCGTGCCCTTTCAGAGGAACCATCCCGGCATTTGCCTGGAGTGATTTAGGGAAATCACGGAAAACCTAAATCAGGATGGCCGGACGCGGGATTGAACCGTCGTCCTCCCGAATGCGAGTCCAGTGTCTAACCACTGCGCCACCCCGCTCGGTCTCGAACAGTGTGGCCTCTAGGCATCCATTATGAACAGCCTTACAAACTCGCAGCATCGCGATGTGAGAAGAAAGTCGTGTAAGTAGGCTGTTTAGGTTCTTATATGTAGGCTGTTTAGGTTCTTATATTGGTTTGCCATTGTAGTGTTGGGCAGCTGGACGTGAGCAGCGCGTAGCGTTGCGCAGTTGGAGGTGAGCCGCCAGCAGTGGTGGATGTGGGGAGAGAAATGGCGGAGATTTGAAATTTGTAAGACTGGATGGCATATATATTATGATTATTAAGGTAAATACATTGTTTGTTCTCTATCAAAATCTTTCATTTGCTAACTATGCCTATCAGTAGTTAGTGCCTTCAGTAGTTTGAATCTTTTATTTAGCGGGCAGTAGTGGCGCTCGCTGTATTGCAGTAGTTCGAGTAACGAAGATTTTTGGTGAGGTAAGTGATTTGTGAAAGGTACAGGTTAAAGTTAGTCAGGGCCGTTCCTTTGTAGGGATTTCTGAAAGTCAGATTGCGTTGCGCTAAAAAATATTGTGTGTCAGTTTAAGCACAGTCCTGTATAAATTTTCAAAGGGGACGTTTCAGTGGGAAAGGAAAGATGTGAAATAGGATCAATCCTCATCGACTAGAGGAGGATTTGCCTGACGCCTGATGATCGTCGTGGAAGGGAATTGGTATTCAGACAAGCAGTCCTACGAGCATGACAGAGAGGTGGGTTCATCCACATTTTGAGCTGGCATCAGAAAAGGTTGCCGAATGTCTCTAATTGCTATTAAGGGTAATTTGTGGGGTTCCAATATAGGGACAAGATCCTCCAACACATTGTCAAGTCTTAAAGTGAACATTTCGGCGATAGGTTCATCTACCAAGAGGATAATGATTGGCTGCACTGTATCTCCTTGTGAAGACCATCCTTTGGGAGGCAGGAATCAACCGAGTATGATACACCATGACTTCGTTAGGTGTTCCAGTTGATTCGTGGTTATCAGGGACTGGAGGCGGCTGGCTCGCTTCCCGAGACGTCACACGGTGTAAGGCCGGCAACAAGTTGTATCACGGCAAAAATGTCCACTCCAAGTATAGATGTTACTTTTAGAATAAATGAGAGTTTTGTCAGCAAATAAGACCACCTCTTTCCTACACGCATCAATAAAAGTAAGAACGTTTTCTTTCTGTGGAGGCATCTACGATAACTAAATGGCACTTTGAGGTTATGTTCCAGCAGAATGCCTCCCTTGCGTGGTTGCGCTTCCGGTGAGCCCTGTCTCCCAGGCTGTGATGCCAGTTGTTGCGTACAGGACTCCTGGTTAGCTGGTGCTGGTGGCATTCAAAGGGAAGGGAATGGCACCGTTTCAATCGCGCGAAAACACGTCCAGCAAAATATTCTAGCAGTCGATGGAAGCCAGCAAGTAGCTTACAGCGAATCTTACTCCGTGTGAGACGGCGTTAATGCGACTCAACACGGTTGTGACCAGTTGGCACTTGCAGTGCGTCGTTGCCGGAGCCCTTGTCACACGTGTGACTTGAGAAAGCCCACCGTCGACAAGTGCAGTCGCCACCGCTGGGAAAGGTTTGAGGAGCATCTCACTCAACTTGTGAACAGCATAACAAGAATGACACATGTTAGTTAAATTGTACAGGATGGAGTAAAACAGTGCTGAATGTTATCCAGCAGTAGATTTTTATTACACATTTGTGCATACATGTGAACTTTCTAAAAGATTAGTTTTATTAAGATTATTGCTTTGTTCTTACTTCAGAATAAGATTTTTTCTTTTTTTTTTTGGTTTCATAATAAATAAATGGAAGTGCCGTGTGGCTAGGGCCTCCCGTCGGGTAGACCGTTCGCCTGGTGCAAGTCTTTCGCGTTGACGCCACTTCGGCGACTTGCGTGTCGATGGGAGATGATGTCAAGGACAACACAGCACCCAGTCCCTGAGCGGAGAAAATCTCGGACCCAGCCGGGAATCGAATCCGGGCCGTTAGGTATGATATTCCGTCGTGCTGACCACTCAGCTACCAGGGGCAGACAGTTTCATAATGCTACCTGTACACTGACAAGCAATTAAGAAAACTAAAGTAAATTTGAAGATGGACTTAAAGTTCAGGGAGAAGAAATACAAACTTTGCTATTTGTCGATGACATTGTAAAGACTCAGAAGTTCAGTTGAACGGAATGTAATTGTCTTGATAGTAGGATTTAAGACGAACATTAACAAAAGCAAAATATGGCTAAAGGAAGGTAATCGAATTAAACCACGCGATGCTGAGTAAATTAAATTAGGAAACGAGACACTGAAAGAAGTAGATGAGTTTTGATATTTGGACAGCAAAATATACTGACTGAAACAGAAATTGCAACACCAAGAAGGAGCTGTGCGACATAAACGAAAGGTCATAGGCGTGTTTTACATCTGAAGGACAATGTCTATTAAATTTTCGCGCCAGTCGCATAACAGTGGCTCCATTGGTAGACCCACTATGAGGATGCAAATCAGGTTTGCTTTAAATACACACCGTAACGGTCGTGAGCGTTAGTACGTTTGAG
Source organism: Schistocerca cancellata (assembly GCF_023864275.1). Classification (NCBI taxonomy): domain Eukaryota; kingdom Metazoa; phylum Arthropoda; class Insecta; order Orthoptera; family Acrididae; genus Schistocerca; species Schistocerca cancellata. Next base: position 1,039,662,705 of record NC_064626.1, read on the forward strand.
ATTGGACGTGGTAAACTGATGTTGGTCAAGAATGTCTTTAAGGTGGTAAAGACGTCAATATCAACACCTAACGGAGGTTGCACGTGGTCGTGTTATAGAGCCACGAGAAACTGGATGTTCCTTCAGCAATACTGCAGGAAGTCTTGGCAGGGATGTAGTCACTGCACATGACTGCTGGCAATAGTGGTCACATGAATAATCCACAGTCACAAGAAGAATGGGCTCCAAACGGACACATGGCATTACGAAGAGGTGTTCAGCGTATGGCTTTGGCGCATCGTACTGCATTTGCAGCAGCAATTTGAGAAGCAGTTGGTACCTGAAACCTGATTGGTAGGTAGTCAGAGAGTGCACAGGATAAGGTTAAGGATGTGGATAGGGCCGTAAACAGTTACTGTGAGTCGCACAATCAAACACACTACTTCATTTTTCTAAGAACCACATTGGCTTAAAAAAATGGTTTAAATGGCTGAGCACTATGGGACTTAACATCTGAGGTCATCAGTCCCCTAGAACTTAGAACTACTTAAACCCATCTAATCTAAGCACATCACACACATCCATGCCCGAGGCAGGATTCGAACCTGCGACCGTAGCGGTTGCGCGGTTCCAGACTGTAGCGCCTAGAACCGCTCGGCCACACCGGCCGGCCATTGGCTTAAAGGATGACAATCAAACAATAGGGCTGAAGGCCTAGTTAAAGAAAACTTGAGATGCTTTCTGCTCTGAAGGCCCAAAACCACACAGCAAACACAATAATGGCTGAAAGCCCGGCTTAGAAATCAAAAGCAATTAAAATAGAAGGTAGAAAAATTAAAAAACCTGCAATGAAAACAATTAACGACTGAAGGCCTACACTACACGTCTGAAGGACAACTATTAGTAAGGCACATTAATAAACAATTTTTCCAAGCAAGAAATTTCTTTCTAAACTTACAACAGAACGGCCGAAACCTGATTAACTTATTGCATGGCTGAAGGCCACAAGCAATTTGTAACAACGACTGAAGGCCTGAACAACAAGTCAGATAAATAATTTATAATAAGCCCCTTGCTTCTTACGAAATTTTTCCTTTAGAGAATACATACGGCTGAAGGCCTTATTAAGGGGTTCGCACAAATCCTTGGCTGAAGGCCACACATAACACATGGAACAACTAACGGCTTAGGGCCTGGATTGCAAACAATTTCAGATAGAACCATTTCTAAGAATAAACAAAAAATTCTTTTAAAAAAAAAATCAATGCTCAAAGTTTTAATTTCAAAAAATGGTTCAAATGGCTCTGAGCACTATGGGACTCAACTGCTGAGGTCATTAGTCCCCTAGAACTTAGAACTAGTTAAACCTAACTAACCTAAGGACATCACACACATCCATGCCCGAGGCAGGATTCGAACCTGCGACCGTAGCGGTCTCGCGGTTCCAGACTGCAGCGCCAGAACCGCGCGGCCACTCCGGCCGGCAAAGTTTTAATTTAACACGGCTGAAGACCTTTATGTAAAATTTAAAAAAAACTGAACCAATACACGGCCAAATGCCTCGCACAATACTTTAACTAAAATGAAAGTCACAATTTAAAACAAGTGGTGCTCAGAAGTGTTCTAAGGGTTGGCCTGGGAAGTAGCTCAAACGTAAGGTGAAGTGAGACAGGCAGCTAAGAGTTGAAGTTAGGTAATCGGATGGCAACCCAAACTAGGGACGGCCCAAGGACCGACCAACAATTTAACCAATTTCCTTCCGTTACACTGGACAGCAACAACACGACGAGAAAAAGGCACACTGCCTACAACTACTCTAACGACCATGGCAGGTAAATGGCCACAGGGCAGAAAATGCCGCTGGTGCACTTCACTGATAATTAACAGTCAAATTAATAATGAATCACTACATAGGAAGACGGCTGCAAGATTTTGCTGACTCCAACACATCATACGATGCTGCTAGCCCGAATGGCTAAGGGGGCAACAACCTGCACATGAAGGAAGAGATGTCACAATAGTTGAGGTTTCGTAACAGATTAAGTGATCACTCAACTTCAGCGTCCAGGTTCGGTGGGCAACGAACTTATCGCTCTCGCAGCTAGTGCCTCACGATCGGACAACGCGTGCACACCGCCAGCGGACCCACCCTAGCCTCGCGCTGCGATGACTTGCTGCTCCGCCCCAACCGACTCACTCTATCCAGCATGCAGACAGCATTAAAATAACTGCTCAGTCAAAACCGCACAAGCTACATACGGTTCCATGAAACACTTCCACAAACAACTCGAACAATACTTAAACCAGTCACTGTGGAACAACAAGGACGAATCACAAGTCGACACACACAGAGAACCCAGAAGCGGTCAGCGACCAAATACACGTCGTCCGATGAGACGACCGACCGAACGACCAACCAAGGTCGTCGCCACTCAAGTCATGTGTGCCGACACAGTCGGGCGAGTCATGGCTGTCCGGACCTCACTGCTGCTCCGTCCTGACTCCCTTCGTGTCCCTTTGCAACTCGGACACACGACGACCTAGAGACACTGGCTCGCACCCGTCCATGCAGAGGGAACACTAGACCATTGGCCACCTGACATCTCTGCACCAGGAAGGAACCGAGCCACGTCCCGCAAGATGACCAATTGAAGGGGCCCAGAAGTGGCCGGAAGACCAAATACACGTCGCCCGATGAGACGACCGACCGAACGACCAACCAACGGTCGTCCCTGTTCAAGTCTCCTTCTGTAGGACACTCCATGTGTGTCGCCAGCAGTGGGGCGAGTGCTGGCTGTGTAGACCTCACTGGAGCTCCATCCCGACTGAACGCCCAGCACACGACGACCCCGAATATACTAGTGGTCGCTCCAAAGATAGTGCGACAGTGCTCTTATCGATAGCGCTGCTGTTGCCACTCACGGGCAGGCAGGTCAGCAACTTAGTGACGCCAGTAAATCGAATAAGAAACGGGAAGGCAGTACCGCAAAGACAAGATGTCAAGTAATAAACGGCACGAATACGAGTCACGCACGGATCAGTACTACAATGACACAAAGAACTTTCTCAAATTGGTTATTTCAAGGTCTCCTCCGAGCCAGGCGCCCTGTAGCATGCATTTCATTGAGTCCAAACCACCACCATTAGGAACTTCATTGGGGCCAAACTAGAGCTCATTCGAGAGCGGAGTGGAGATCTGTTGTGTTTTCTGATGAAAGCTGAGTCTGCCGCGGTGCCAGTGACTGCCGTGTGTTGGTTAGCAGGAAGCCAGTTGAGGACCTGCAACCAACCTGTCTGTGTGCTACGCACACTGGACCTAATCCTGGAGTTATTGTCTGGGGTGAAATTTCGTATGACAGCGACAGCACGCTCGGAGTTATCCCACGCACCCTCACTGCAAATCTGTACGTCAGTCTGGTGATTCGACCTGTTGTGCTGCCTTTCCTGAGCAGCCTTCCAGGGGGTGTTTCCTAATTAGATAACGCTCGCCCGCATACCGCTGTTGTAACCCAACAGAGTGTCGACACGTTCCCTTGGCCTGCTCGATCACCAGATGTCTCCAGTCGAGCACATATGGGACATCATCGGACGGCAACTCCCGCGTTATCCACAAATAGCAGTAACTGCCCCTGTAGCGATCGACGAAGTGCAACAGGCACGAAACACTCCATACCACAAACTGACATCCGGCACCTGTACAACAAAACGCATGCATGTTAGCACGCTTGCATTCAACATTCTGGCGGTTACACCGGTTATTAATGTACCAGCATTTCACAATTGCAATGGTTTATCTCGCGCTTACATTGAGCTGTGATCTTGCAATGTTAAATATGTTACGTACACATACGCATTCCCGAAATTTCATTACTTCACAGTATTTATTTTTTTACGCTGCGACTTTTTTCTTCAGCGTAATTGATGATGGCCGAAGCAGACTGGTAACTGCAAGAAAGAACTTCTGAAGGTGAGAAATTTATTAACATCGAATACAGATTTAACTACTAGGAAGTCTTTTCTGAAGGGATTTGTCTGGAGTGTAGCCTTGTATGAAAGTGAAACGTGGACGATAAACAGTTCACTCAAGAAGAGAATAGAAGCTTTTGAAATGTGACGCTACAGACGAGAGTTGAAGATTCGGTGTGTAGATTCTGTAACCAATGAGGGGTACTATATATAACTGGAGAGGAAAGAAAAGATATGACCGGACAGAAAGAAGGGATCGGTTGGCAGAACATATTCTGTGACGTCAAAGGGATCAACAGTTTAGTATCAGAGGGAAGTGCGCAGGTTAAAAATTGTAGAGGGAGACCAAGACTTGAATACGGTAAGCAGGTTCAAAGGAATGTGGGCTGCAGTAGTTATTCGGAGATGAAGAGGCTTTCGCATGATACAGTAGCGTGGGAGAGATACATCAGAACAGTCTTCGAACTGAAGGCCGCTACAACTACAACAATAAGGCTTATTTTTTCAGTCCCTGTTGTCCTTGAATAGTAAGTCCACACTCGTTTGCAAATATGCTGATAGTGCAAAACTTCTTTTTGAGAAATTTCTTTTATATTTTCGCATCACTAGTCTTAGGAATCGTATTTAAGAGTACGAACAAATTCATACCATATTGATTCACAAGAGTCCTGATGATATGTGTGTCAGCGAATTACAAATGTATATATCAGTACTTTACAAATAGAAAATCAATATACCTAAGGAACACTGCCCCCAGTATGCAAGCACACAGACTTTAAAACTTAGGGCTATTTCTCCAGAACACCACCAATACGTCTTTTTTTTCAGGTTCATGTACAAATATTCAAAAATGGTACCAATGGCTCTGAGCACTATGGGACTTAACTTCTGAGGTCATCAGTCCTCTAAAACTTAGAATTATTTAAACCTAACTAGCCGAAGACATCACACACATCCATGCCCGAGGCAGGATTCGAACCTGCGACCGTAGCGGTCTCGCGGTTCCAGACTGTAGCGCCTAGAACCGCTCGGTCACCCCAGCCAGCTACAAATATTCCTTCTATTACGCATCACAGCAGTTTTTCACATTTTTTTCAATGCCATTTCCAACACAAGAGCGTGTTGTTACGCAAAAAGATCAAAATGTGATGAAATACGTATGTATTCTAAAAACAGACAAAGATTACAGCTACGGGAGATGGCTGGGAAGATTGCCTGCAAAGGGTGAGACGCGAAGCGGGAAACAGACTTTTCCCTCGCCTCTCGCGCCGCGGGCTGCCCGGGTTCTCCCTGTATTCTTTTGCCGTCCGAAATACTGTACGCTTTCAGTAGACATTATTGTCAGTATTGTTGTGTTATCTGCTATCCATCCACGACCTTTATATCGAAACAAAACGTCTTCCCGATATAGAGGTAAGTTTAGTGCCACCCCGACGTGAAGACCGCGCTCTTTTCGCCTGTTGGAGACCAAAATACTTGACGGTGGCTGCGGGCACTGAACCACAGACAGGTTCCAAATGTAGTCCGTAGGATAAACAGTTCCTGGGATCATCTGCACTCTTCTGAACGCGACAAGCAATGTGATACCTCGCAACTGCACTCCTCAATACATCTTTTATCAATTTCCGTCACACTGTCTGCACTGACACTATGTCTCTTGCCATACGATGCAGAGCTGAAAAAGTCATGGGATACCTTTTGCTATCGTGTCTGACCTCCTTTCGCCAAGTGTAGTCCAGCAACTTGACGTTGCATTGGCTCAACAAGTCGTTGCGAGTCCCGTGCACAAATATTGATCCATGCTGCCTCTGTAGCCCTCCATAATCGCGGAAGCGTTGCCGGCGCAGGATTTTGTGAATGAACTTACGACTCGACTATATCCCATAAAGGTTCGATGGAACTCTTGTCGAGCGATCTGGATGGCTAGATCATTCACTCGAACTGTCCTGAATATTATACAGACCCTCGCGAACAACTGCGTCCGATGACATGACACACTATCATTCATAAAACTTCCATTGTTGTTTGGGAACATGTATGGGTGCAAACGGTCTCCAGATAGCCGAACACAACCATTACCAGTTAATTATCGGTTCACTTGGACCAAAGGACTCAGTTCTTTCCATGAAAACACAGCCCTCACCATTATGGAGCCACAACCAGCTTGCACAGCGCCTTGTTGACAACTAGGGTCCATGGTTTCGTGGGGTGCGCGTCACGCTCGAACACTGCCATCAGCTCTTAACTACAGAAATTGGAACTCATTTGACCAGGCCGTGGTTTCCCAATCGATATGGTCACAAGCCCAGGCCATGTTGTGCTCTTGGCAAAGGCACCTGCGCCGGTCTTCATCTGCCGTAGCCCAATAACGCCCCATTTCGCCGCACTGTACTAACGGATAGTTTCGTTGTACGTCGCAAATTAACTTCAAGCGCTAATTCATGCAGTGTTGTTTGGCTGTCAGCACTGTCAACTCTGCACAAACGCTACTGCTCTCGGTCGTTAAGTGAATAACGTCGGCCACTACGTTGTCCATGGTGATAGATAATGCCTGACACACTTTTGATGCTTTGTATCTTCGAATACTGAATTCCCTAACTACTTCCGAAATGCAATGCCCCATACCTCTAGCTCCAACTTCCTTGCTGCGTTCAAAGTCTGCTAATCCCCGTCGTGCAGCTATAATCACATCGGAAACCTTTTCACAAGGCTCACCTGAGTACAAAGGACAGCTCCGCTAATGCACTGTTCCGTTATACCTCGTGTACATGATACTACCGACACATGAATATGGGCATGGTTTTTGTCACCTCAGTTGTATAACTGTACGGGCTATAGATAGCCTTTCGCTCCATGTATTTTACCCCTGCTACCTTCAGAATTTAAAGAGAGTGGTTCATGGTGTGAATTCCTGTTGTCATGTCCTAGTTCATGAACCACGGGCAACGTATGAGTGGCCAAGTAAGTGGTCCTGACATTCGGGATACCAGTTACTTTGGAATAAGGCTGGGCATCTCGGACCTATTCTGAGTCGTGGTCAGCTTTGTGCTCATACGGCAAAGACTACCAAATCCACCAGCTAGTCCCTTAACCATTAGGGGTAAAACCCAGTGGGACTCGGGGCAAGTAAGGCTAGCAACCTGCTTCCCTGGTACTTTGAATATGATGCTGGCAACAATCAGAGCAAAATGCCTCGGACCTTTGGAGGTGACGGAGTTCCACCTCTACTTGGAAACCAGGGACTCCTAAGATACGACTCGGCAAACGAATGGTAACGAGATGGGGAGCTATTAATATCAATGAGGGCTACTCTGGGAAGAAGGTAGAGCTGGCAGAGGCTGAAAGTAAGATGGGGTTGGACGTTTTAAGTAATAGGCTTAACATCATAAGAGGCACCAATGTTAGCACTGAATAGGGGATCATGGAGGAATTTTATAAGGGGGACTATGCTCCAGACTGAACGCTGAAAGGCATAATCAGTCTTAAATGATGATGATGATGATTCCAGTCAAGTTAAATACATTTAACGATGCCTTTTTGCCTTTCCTTTTCTTCTCTTCCTGTCAGTTCATGCACGAGGCCAGCTGTCATGATTCCTGTAATGGCCGTGTAGATAAGGGAGTGCTGATGCTGCGGTCAGCAAAATATAATAGCTTAAAAGTTGTCTCAGTTGTAATATGACATCACTGGTATAAAAGTGGTGACAGATAATGAATAAGCGTTTTCTGCCAGAACCGGCAGTACTACTTACAGTTTGTAGAGGAACCAGAAATCGATGAAAAGCGTCGAAGGGCAAGAAAGGAAAGAAAGTAGTTGACAATGGAGCAAAGAGACATTATTCAATCTGTACAATGTGCAGGCAGTAAAGGAAATCAAAGAGGGATTTGGAAAGCGAATTGAACTTTAAGGTGAAGGAATAAAAACTATGCAGTTTACCGACGGCATTTTATTTCCGTCAGGGACGACAAAGGACGTGAAAGAGTGGTTAAACTGAATGGATAGTGTCATGAAAAGTTGTTACAAAATGAATATCTGTAACGGAATCTGAATTTAGTCGAACTAAATCAGGTGAAGCTGATAGATTAGATTAGGAAATGAGATACTAGATGTAGCCGATGAGTTTAGCTATTTGGCAGCAAAATTAGTGACGATGATCGAAGAAGAGGGTAAACAAAACTCAGACTGTCTATAAGTAAGAAAAGCATTCCTGAAAAAGAGATATTTCTTAACATTAACTTTAAGTCTTTTTCTGAAATTGTCTGTCTGGCGAGTAGCCCTGTATGAAAATGAAGCGTGAAGTGAAATGTGGTGGTGCAGAAGAATGTTGAAGATTAGATGGGTTGATCGAAAAACTAAGAGGTAGTGAATCGAACTGAGGAGAAAAGAATTTTGTAATACAACTTCATTAATAGAAGGTATCGGTAGATTTGACGCTTTCTAAGGAATCGTCAATTTGAAGAAAGTGTGTGGGGTGGCAGACGTGGGTGAGGTGGGGGGAGAGGAGGTGTTGAGGGAAACCAAGGCTTGGACACAGTAATCAGATTCAAATGGATGTAGGTTGCAAGAGCTAAGCAGAGATGAAGAGACTATAATCCGATTAAAATTACTTGATTGTTGGGTTCTGTCACTTGGCGTTACCGTGATGTCACAATTACTGCCGGAAATACAGGGTGCGGCAGAACCGACTAAGCAGTTTCTATCGATTACCGCTGGGGCTGTCGTGGGGGTAGGCAGTTACATGTGGTATGCCTTTGTTCAGTCGTTGACCCCATTTCAGTAGCCAATATGGTCTGGACCGGTGCACATTTTGTTTTTGCCGTTCGCGCTTAATATAAAAACAACAGATCTGTGATCGCAACACAAAGAGCTTTTCGGCGACAGTTCAACATTCCACGCAACATTGTCGTTCCTAATGCAAACACAATTCGGTCCTGGGTTCGGCAACTGGAGGAAACTGGTAGCATACTAAGAACAGATACACATGGCCAACACAGATCTATCAGAAGGCAGAAAATGTGCAGCAGGTGAGAACAGCAGTTGAACAATCGCCGCAACGTTCTGCTCGACGACATTCTGTTGCATTGGGGATTCCAGACTGCAGTTTGAGAAGGATTCTGCAATGCGATTTGAAGTTCCATCCTTTCAAAATTATGATTGGTCAAGAATTACCCCCAGCAGCCTACGCCAACCGTCAAAATCGGTGTGAGCAAATGGTTGCACAGATCCCTCCGAATGCAGCTTTCTTCAGTTGTGACGAGGCACATTTTCAACTTAGTGGGTGTGTGAATAAGCAAAATGTTCACTAATGGGCTGAAAATAACCCCCGAATTATTCATAAAAGACAGCAACATTCTCCTAAAGTGACAGTGTGGTGTGCCATATCACAGTTTGGCGTGGTAGGCCCTTACTTTTTTGAAGAGGAAGGAGTGACCGTGACAGTGAATTCCACGCGTTATGTTTCAAAGCTGCAAAATTTTCTGCGACCGAGAATGGATGAGATAGTTGAAGAACATGGACTGGGGGCTTGTGGTTCCCACAGGATGGAGCTACTGCTCACATATCTCGAATTTCACTTGATGTTTTGAGAGAAATGTTTCCGGGGTGTCTCGTCTCTCTGAGCGGTAATGTCGGGTGGCTTGCGCTGTCACCAGATTTGAGCATTTGTGACGACTTTCTTTGGGGATATCTGAAGGAAAAGGTTTTCAAAAGCCGCCGTCACACCCTACCAGAGTTAAAAGAGCGGATTATTGACGAAGTGAATGCCATACCCCGCGATATGTGTGCAAGAGCTACTCGAAACTTCGGCGGTCGTCTACAACAATGTATTGATGCTAACGTCCGCCATCTTGAGGAGATTATCTTCAAAACTAAATGAATGTAAAATGCTATATTGTACTAATTTAGAAAATAAAAACATTTTCTTTATACATCAACGTTTACTTTTTATTGCTCCTTAAAACTGCTTAGTCGCTTCTGCCGCACCCTGTATTTTAGGTTCAGCTCAAAAAGCAGTCTGTAATTTCTCGCTGTCATTGGTTACGTGAAACTAACGTCACATAAGCTGCACGAGCTGCCGCGTTACCAACCAACGAGCAGTCCTGGTTGGCACTTGTCTACGGATTATAGGCGACGCAAAACGATTCCAAATGAAAAACGGATGATAGGAATTAAAATGAGAGAAAAAAGGTCAATACGATTTTGCAATTGACGCGAACAAGTATTAGAAATAAAAAAATTACGTTTAAATCAGTTGATTGAATAAAACTAATAAATAAAGTCTTCTTATTAGATTTAAAAATTAAAAACATCTCGCTGCATTTGACGTGATTCCAGCTTAGAACCTTATCCGCGGCAGTTTTATATGTCTACCACTCCACGACGCCACTACACTTTCGTGGATCGGTATATTTATGACTTTCATGACCCAGTGCTAACGATTAATTGCAGCCTTCAAAAATTCAGCTTCACACAATGCCGTGCGAACCTTATACAATGTAGGCCCATCTGTGTGACTTATAATACATGTACAAGTAACGCTGAATCGCATTCTATGTGGAAGGATACAGTAGTGTTTGGTTAGTGCTGTGTATAAAACGTCTGTATTTCGTTAGCATCGTTGTGTATGGAATGTTGTGTTTGGTGTGGTTATGATTTGTGATGAAACGTGAAGTAAAAGCGACAGTCCCAGAATTCGGGATCCAAACACATCAAGAAAGAAAGCCAGATAAGGACAGTGTTGCCGATTTTTCAAAACTACATAAGCTAAATGTGTCTACAATAAAAAAGAAGGTGAATTTTGTGCAGTTTTATTTCTGCAGTAACTTTATTTCCATGATATGCATACAAAATATCAGGCCAGTTTAAAAAACCAGGACATTTTGAGATAAATATGTGATTAAATAAACATCTCCGTGTGAATTTCGTCCGCACAAACTTTCTTTTCTCACAATAAAAATATAAATAATGTGTCTGCTTGGTATGTGTAAGTCACACTTCACAAAATCTACACTGTAATTACACATTACTTCTTACACTTAGCAAAAGACTATTATGAACAGAAGTCCCCTGTTCCTCCTCTCAGTTCAGTCGCTAAAATAATGTCTGTTGCAACTGCGAAGCATATGATTCCCGATCCTTACTTACTTACTTATCCGTGGCTTGGGCCTTAGTGACCATATGCCTGCTCAACACTCCTCCGCCATCGTTCCCTGCCACCACTCGCCCGCTCCTAGTCCCATGTCCTCGGTGTCCTTGTCAATATTGTCCTTCCGTCTTGTCCGCGGTCGTCCTCGGTATTATCTCCTTCCAGCTACAGCTCCCAGAAACACATCATGGGGTATCCTCCCTTCATTCATGCTTGCTACATGTCCAGCCCAGGTCAACCTTCTTCTTCATATTATTTTTATAATGTCTGGCTGAATCATACTTTGGTATAGCCTGATCTTAAAACTTCTTGATAGGGATCTTTTCTTCAGCACGTCCTGAAGGCTTAAGTATGCTCTGTTGCCTCTAACAACTCTTGCATTTATTTCAATTTCACAGTGAGTCTGATCACTGCAGAGACTACAAAGGTATTTGAAAGTATTGACCTTTTGAATCGGAGACTGTCCACAGTGAGTGGGTCTCCATCTGTCGCTGACCTGCTCCGGGCCATGTATTCTGTCTTATCTTCACTGACTTGCAGGCCTGCCCTACTGGTAATCTTGCAGTAGGAGATGGCCATTCTTCTGAGCTCTTCTCTACTACCGTTGATTAGCAACTAGGCTGCAACAACGTTTCCAGTAAGGCTCTCAACTGGTTATATTTCGTAGTTATGTTTTTGCTCTTGTATATGTATATGCTGATGAGCCCAGAACGCGAATTAAAATGCCTTTAGTCTGCTTTCTTGTGCTTCATAATTTAGCCTAATAATACATTTTCATGGGATATTAAAATGTGTCTTGCAATCTTAGTTCGCTGCGAATAATTTTCTTTAAGTCAACATGGATTTTAATGCTTTCCTGCAGTGTAGAAAAACAGCCAGTTCGGTAGCGGTGAACGGTTCGGGCGCGACGCAAAGCACTCTGACTGGAGGAAACCAGACACAGCGCGCGAATTGTCAGCTGTCAAGTAATTTTAATCGGACTATAGTACAGGATAGACTAGCATAGAGCTGCGTCCGACAATTCTCCGGACTGAATCCCGCGACAACAAACAAACTGTGGCAGTTGGCTTCCTGATAACTCGACAATGTGCACTAGAGCCACAGAGCACTCTGCTAGAGCAGCGAGCCTGAAGGGGCTAACTTTCCTCCGCTGATTGGCTGCGAGGATTTCAGTAATGCACCTGGTCGCGGCGGCGCAGGTGATCAGGATAATTAAATTAAAAGTGAACCAGCGGAATTAAATTTGTGCGGCAGGCCGGCAGATAATGCTGCCGGGGCCCCTCGATAGGAGATCCAATTCTCCGGCTGCCGGCTGATTAGTCAGTAGCTGCGGCGACGCGACGGCAGTCTCAGCTGAGCCCCCGAGGCCCGCCCTATAATTTGCCGCAGTAGCCCACGTCGAATTAAGAGATCAATGAACCGACCCTAACTGGGTCCTCTGTCAGCACGCGCTCGCTGGCAAACTGTCTGTTTCCACGTACACTCCACTCTCAGCCGTGCGGTCTAGGGCGCTGCAGTCATGGACTGTGCGGCTGGTCCCGGCGGAGGTTCGAGTCCTCCTTCGGGCATGGGTGTGTGTGTTTGTCCTTAGGATAATTTAGGTTAAGTAGTGTGTAGGCTTAGGGACTGATGACCTTAGCAGTTAAGTCCCATAAGATTTCACACATATTTGAACATTTTGAACTCCACTCTCCGCACCCGGAACGATGTGACTCAGTGGGAACGCTACGAGACTTGTAGTCGGCAGGTGTCGAGTTCTAATCTTGATCCTGTCATTTCGATTTAGATTCTCCCTTTTTTCCGTAAATCAATGCCCTTATGATTTCCTTCGCCAATTTTATCTACGAGGGGCATTCAGTAAATAGTGCGACAAAAATTTTTCGGCCAGTTTCAGTTGAAAAACGGCGAAATTTGTTGTGGGTCATCGTGAAATATTCCCGCTTCAGCCACTATAGTTTAATGAGTTTCCAATAGATGGTGACGCTATACGTAGTCTTCAAAGTGGCGTTTGTAACGGAGGTGCATTCCAAGCAGATAACTGTCACTGAGTTTCTTTTGTCCGAAAATCAGAGTGTCCAGGTATTCATAGGCCCTTGCAGAATGTCCACTGAGAGCTGGCAGTGAAGAAAAAGCACGGTGTGTCGTTGGGCGAGGCGCCTGGCATCATCACAACAAGGTCACGCAAACATGTGGGATCTCCCGCTTGCCAGCCGGCCGCACACAGGACTGACACCTGCAGTGTTGGAACGTGCGGACACTCTCGCTGGTGGTCAGTGACGGATCACAATCAAATACCTCGGCGCTGAACTGGACGTCTCTGTTGGTGGTGCTGACATATTAGTCCACCGCCCGCTGGATTTCTTGCTGCCTAACAGAAGATCTCAAAGAGCAACGAAGGACAACCTCGCGGAAGTGCTTGCTCGTTACGAGGCTGATTGTGACAATTTTTTGTCGTAGATTATCACAGACGATGAAACATGGGTTCATCACTTTGAACCGAAAACGAAACTTGGTGCAGGGAGTGGCAACTGACACTTAACATAGACAAATGTAACGTATTGCGAATATATAGAAAGAAGGATCCTTTATTGTATGATTATATGATAGCGGAACAAACAATGGTAGCAGTTACTTCTGTAAAATATCTGGGAGTATGCGTGCGGAATGATTTGAAGTGGGATGATCATATAAAATTAATTGTTAATAAGGCGGGTACCAGGTTGAGATTCATTGGGAGAGTCCTTAGAAAATGTAGTCCATCAACAAAGTAGGTGGCTTACAAAACACTTGTTCGACCTATACTTGAGTATTACTCATCATTGTGGGATCCGTACCAGGTCGGGTTGACGGAGGAGATAGAGAAGATCCAAAGAAGAGCGGCGCGTTTCGTCACAAGGTTATTTGGTAAGCGTGATAGCGTTACGGAGATGTTTAGCAAACTCCAGTGGCAGACTCTGCAAGAGAGGCGCTCTGCATCGCGGTGTAGCTTGCTGTACAGGTTTCTAGAAGGTGCGTTTCTGGATGAGGTATCGAATATATTGCTTCCCCCTACTTATACCTCCCGAGGAGATCACGAATGTAAAATTAGAGAGATTCTAGAGCGCAGTCGTTCTTCCGGCGAACCATACGCGACTGGAACCGGAAAGGGAGGTAATGACAGTGGCACGTAAAGTGCCCTCCGCCACACTCCGTTGGGTGGCTTGCGGAGTATAAATGTAGATGTAGATGTAGATGTAGAAACGGCAATCCACGGAGTGGCTCCGCACCACCTCTCCTCCTCCGAGGAAAGTTCAAGGCCGCACCTTCAGCCGGTAAAGTCCTGCCGACGTTCTCTTCAGACTCTCAAGCGGTTATTCTGTTTGACGTCCTCCCTCATGATGCAACAATCACCTCTGAAGTGTATTGTGCGATCCCCAGAAAACTGAAGAACGGCTTCAGCTTGTTCGTCACCATAAAAATGAAAACTAAGTTCTCCTTCTCAATGCCTCACACAAGTCTGTGCACCCTAGAGGAACACACAAAACTTCATTGGACTGTTCTTCCTCATTCACCTTACAGCCCAGATCTCGCACCTTCCAAGTTACAAATGTTTGGCCGAATGAAAGATGCACTTCATGGGAAAATTACTGACGCATGAAGCCGTTGGCTCCGATGTCGACCACCAGAGTGGTACCACGCGGGCATGCAGTCCCTCCAAGTAAGGGAGGACAGCGCGATCACTGCATCTCACACATCTGGTCGTTTTCCTCTGTGGTTACGTCAAGACTTCGGTGTAGAAACGGTTGAAGACATGCTTGCTAGGATCCAGGCTGCCTGTCTCCTGGTACAATAGACACCAGGGATCGTTGAGAGACTGCGGCAGAACTTCACGCACCGTTGCCATGCATGCATTGAGACTGGCGTGGTCACTTTGATAAACAACTATGAGCTACATTGTTGTTCGGTGTATGCTGCCTGTGACTATAACATAATAAATAGATATTTCCGACCAGTAGTCCCAAATAATCGGTTGTGGACCCACAATCACCTGTTTCAATTTGATCCAAAAAGTTTGAGACACCGCGTCTTCCAGAAACTGACGCTCTTGGAACTTTAACAGTAAACCACACCGTTGAGCAGACCACCTCATTGAAGCGTCTGCCTCTGGAATTGGCTGATTATTTCCGTGACGCTTTCGTGCTTACGAAATGAACTTCTGCTCCTCTTTGAATCTACTCTGTTTCCTCAATCATTCCTATTTGATTCGCATCCCATACTAACGAGCAATATTCGAGCACTGATCGAATGAGGGTTTTGTAAGCTACCAGCGCTGGTGATGGACTTCATTTCATGAGGATTCTTCCAACCAGTCTCACTTGTCATCTGCCTTTCCTGCGATTACTTTTATGCGGTCATTCCACTTTAAATCGCTCCGAACGCACATTCCTACACATTTTATGAAAGTAAAAGCTTCCAGTGATTGTTCTGCGAACGTGTAATGGTACAATAATGAAATTTTCTCTGTGTGTGTACTCCCACTGCCTTACATTTGTATGTGGTGAGGGTTAATTGCCACTCCCTGTACCAAGTGTTCATCATCTGCAAGTATTCCTCCATTTCGCTACGGTATTCCAGCGTTACGACTTCTCTGTATAAAAGAGCATAATTCGCGAAAAGCCTCATGGAACTTCTGACGTTGTCTGTTATATCATTTATATATGTTGTGTAAAGTAATTGGCGTCTAACACTCACTTGGGGTATGTCCGAAGTTACTTCTATGTCTGAAGACTACTGTCGTCGAGAATGACCTGCAGTTTGCTAGAAATCTTGTTAACAGATACTATTTGGTTCTCTTCCTTTGTTATAGGTATTACCTTACATTTGTACACATTTAAAAAGAGCTGCTGTTCACCAAGCGGAAATTTTATGTAAGTCTTTCTGCAGTTCCATACGATTATCCAAAGACGATACTTTCGTGCTCACAACAGTAACGTCACCGAAGAGTGTAATAGTGCTCATGAATCACTCTGATAAAACTGTTGTGTATGTCGAGAACATTGCAGATCATATTGCGCTTCTGTGAGATTATACCGACCAGTATGAAGTACTGGTTTCTGCTAGTCAAATAATCCTCGACTTCATCAACAATTTGTGGAAATACTCCGCAAGTAAGTACTGGTTTCTGTAAATCAAATAACCCTCGAGTTTATCACTAATTTGTGGAGATACACCGCATGATCCTATTTTGGTTATTGTAGTCAACCATGTGGTTCACTGTCGAAAGCCGTTCTGAGATCTAAAAGACAGAATGTTCTCCTGCATCTGTTGTTTGCAAGACGTCAAGTATGAATAAAGTATGCTGTTCATACAGTGGGTGCTTTCACAACAGGACGTCATAGTTGCTGATGAGTCTTCCAGGCTGTACGGCCGTGGTCGAAAAAACTTTTCGGTTCCTGGTGTCCAGAGGTGTGCTAGACATCTTCGGATGTGCTCCTGGCGACTCTGAGACTTACAAACTGGCAAGTCGTCAAGACTCGGCTTCGCCAGGAGCACCCATCCCCCCTTCCCCCCCCTCTCCAAGATGTCCAGCGCACCCTCGACCAAACATTAGGAACCCAAAAGTTTTTTTTGACCTCTAAGATTTTGGACATGTCAGAAAGAACAGACGCCACGCATTCATATAATCGAATTGCGTTGATGGTCAGTGAATCCATAACTTAAAGTGTGGATGCACATTTACATTCGACCTCTAGTGGGTACCCAAAATCAGCGAGCATGGAGGACATTGATGGGGACTGCAGATAGGTGGCTCTAGGTGGGAGTGTGTGTTGGCTGGGGAGCGTACCGAGATAGTCTGCACATTTGTGATAAACACTGCACCCCGGTGGCGCAGTGGTTGGCCAACTGCCTCGTAAGCAGGAGATCTCGGGTTCGAATCGATTTCACTCGTCGCCGTTGATTTCGCTCAAAGTCCCGATGCAGCTGATATCATTAGTTCCTTCCCTTTCCTTTACTTTCTCCCCCCTCTGCCTTCAATTTACAGAAAATATGCTTGTGTGCGGTAAATAATACTCTCTTCTCCACGCTCCCACACGGCAACTGCAGTTTCCCATTTCAGAGTTGAGTTTAAATGGTCCAAATGGCTCTGAGCACTATGGGACTTAACTTCTGAGGTCATCAGTCCCCTAGAACTTAGAACTTCTTAAACCTAACTGACGTAAGGACATCACACACATCCATGCCCGAAGCAGGATTCGAATCTGCGACCGTAGCGGTAGCGCGGTTCCAGACTGTAGCGCCTAGAACCGCTCGGCCACTCAGGCCGGCAGTTGAGTTTAGTTACCCATAAGATTAGCCTAGCTAGACGTTGCCATCAGCGTAAAACTTAATGTGTCAATGATTTCCTTTGCCGGCTTGTCAGAGATGTCCAAGGAAACACCAAGATGATCTTCCCCTGTCAGCCAACCACTGCTCGGTAAGTACTAGAGACACTACGCATTTCGCTACAATCAGCCGTTAGAGTACAGATTCAAGCTGAAAGGGAAATGTGGTACTGTATTATTATTAAATCGTGAAACAGCTAAATGATGCTACCCCATCCTCTGCTATGCAAATGTGGCATGGATTTCCTCACCACCAAACTTCTGTATGTCCCTCCAAATCCTCGAACGTGTGCTGTGCCAAAGCGCACGGGGCACGTTCGCCCTTACTGGAGCTGAGCGTCCTGCTTGATAAATCAATGATACCACCTGGTGGTCACGATAATATACGTGTATGATGTAGTAAAACCAAAAGCAAATTGTTTTCTAGATGATATGAGAGCGTCTACGGAATAGTAGGTGGGGAGCATGCGCGACTGCAGCGATATACCATGTCGCCCTCGCTGCGTCCAGAGATGCCGCCTGAGCGACGCGCAACAGCCGGCCGCTATTGCGAAGAATCGACAGCATCGATGATTATTACATTAATTGTTAAAAGTTGGCGTGGCGTTGCGTGTTTGTTCGCTTTAAATGGTTCCTATTGTACAACGAAAAGGGTTAGTTAGTTCCCAGATAGACATCTCACCGACCAAGTGGTGGTAGTGGTGTATATCAGGTCTGATCTTATAGCGTTTCACTGCGTGGTGTAGTGAGGCTACTTAGTTGACACCTAAGTCTTGGGAGAGTGCACGGAATTTCGTTGATTATGGTTGTGGGAACAGTTTCGTTCGTAAAATTTGCTGGGGTGAGTCCCGCGTGAGCCTGATTTAATTGAGAGACTGATTTGTTAGGTGCTGAGTTTTGTGGAATCGGTGTGACCGATATCTCGTCTGCATTGTATGTTGAGTGGTCGCGACGCGCCCAGAGGTAATTGGGTTGCTTGTCGTTTTTATTGAGGGGGTTTGGGTATTGTGCGTGTGTGTATCGAGAAGGGAAAGCCTCGAACACGTGTTGGTAGTTGTATTTTCAAGACCACTAGCTTGCAGCAGACAGCGAATTGGCTCATAGAACGATGAACTGTTTCACTATACGGTGATGGTGTGCACGTATCACTGAGTAGACAAGCGATAGTAAATTGAAGGAACCATTTAACGAGCTACACGTAGCTAAACCAAAACTTGATTCATCAAGGTGACGAGTGGCCGATTTAAATGTTAGGGAACTTAGCGGGTCGCGTGTGGTAAACGCCTGAAGAGGTCAAGTTTTGCTTTTAAATTGCAACTTAAGGTTACTTGAAAAGTGGCGGTGACATTTAGGATTTTTGTTTGATTTTTTTATTACTTGTTTCCGTATTGGGGGAATGATAATATATTTGCTGGCACTCGTTCACATGTGATAACCAACGTGTATTGAGATACCTAGAAGGAAAATAAATCCAATTTTATTGGGGTTAAAGGAAACCTACCAGTCTATTTAATTGGTATCTAGTGTGAATATATCTATAGAATTTTCGGAAGTATAAACGAGTGTAATTCAGATATATTAATACAGTGGAGTCGATATCACGTTGTAACCTCCCCACGTAAAATAGTTCACCGCAACCTCTCAACAGAAAATGTTAACATAAATAATATTCACGTTAAGTGTAACCTCAGAACAAAACTGGTTCCCATTTGTAACCTCCCTACAGAAATTCATTCACATTTAACCTCCACACAAAATTTGTTTCCCATTTAATGTAAGCTCGAAACAGAGAAATTCCTAAACCTCGTAATAAAAAATAAATTCAGTAACCTGGTAGAATTTGGACGACAGCAGCGCTGCGTCATGGCCCTGTAAGATCATTCTGAATAAAAAAGGAAAAATTCTTACCTCAATAAAAACGGCGAATATATCTGCTCTTACATAAATTTTTTTTTTGGGACAGCTCAGTGCAATGCTGGCCAATAGATTTGTCATTTATGAAAGGAAGCAACTGATTTTTCTTTTGCAACAATAGGAATGATCATGTATTGAAGAAATTAGTAAATTCTTTACATTGAAATGAATGTTTTTTTTAGAAATTACTTTATATCACTAAGATTATTATTAGGACATTCTTAAAAGATTTACATGGCACTTCACATAACATTACTAGATATGCGCGAGGCTGCTTTTTACCTTATACAATAATACTCAGGCTTCGGCATCGCTGCACCGCGACCGGCCCAGCCAACATGATACACCAGACCAGAGCAGACAGGCGACTGCTCACTACCAACAACTTACTGCTACTGCTACACAGTTCGTACTGCAGTCAACACTGCTCTTTGGTCTCAGATTCTCTTATAGCTTACATATCGCAGGCAGCACATACCTCTTACAAAACCCTCCACTGGGGGGGGGGGGGCAAAAATTTGGCAGTATTGGTGAGTCAATTGGACTTGCCATGAGCAACAAATTTTTCTGAAATCTACTTATCAACTAAGTTGACAGTCACAGAGTATATACATGTATATAAGTACATAACATGAAATGAAATATAGTGCACATGCACTGATTACAGAACATATCAAGCAATGACAAAATGTGTACGCAATGAGTACAAATCATATTAACAAATGACATAAAGTGCATACACACTGTAGTACAGAACATTTCAAGCAATGACAAAATGTATACGCAATGAGTACAAAACATATCAACAAATGACATAAAGTGCATACACACTGTAGTACAGAACATATCAAGCAATGACAAAATGTATACGCAATGAGTACAAAAAATATTAACAAATGACATAAAGTGCGTACACACTGTAGTATTTTTTTTACCATTTTACTAGAACTAGGATAGGAAAGGGACAGATGGCATCATGGTTGTAGCACATTAGGTTGCACGTAGCTGCACTGAAAGTCCATATCTTTCTAAAGAAGCACAACACCAAGTGAGACAATCTGAAGTTCTCTTCCCTGAAGTATTAAACAGTGTAGCCAAGACACTGAAGTGTCGTATTAATATTCCATGTTATCATTTTGGTAGTACATTAGGTACACCAAACAGTGGAACCATAATAACATCTCCATTGTTCAAGGTGGTGGACACCATGATGTGTCAACACCACACTCATTCACCAACGTAGAATTAGTGCAGAAACCAAATATAGTGCTCCATGATCATAAGGATATACAGGACAAACGTATATTGCAGTAATTTCTGGTAATTAGGTCAGAAGATGAAGGACATTAAGTCTCATGCTAGTCATCATTGAGAATTACACTAGTCTATCAACCGATTTGACTAACTGTTGGCACTCATTGCCTAGTTACTGAACACTTCTGTACTATGTATGAAGTATTACAGAATAATGTTCATAAATCATCTGATTACAGTGAACATTGGCACTCATTGGCCAGTTACAAACCATTTTTATACATTATTTAAAAGTGATCATTCAAAGCAAGAGTTAATTAATGGCATACCATTTACATAATTCATCTAGTTACAGTAATAATTGGCTCTCATTGGCCAGTCACAAACCATCAGAAGTCATCGTTCAAAACAGGTGCTAACGAATGGCATAGTATTAACATAATTCACCTAGTTATAGTAATCATTGGCACTCATTGGCAAGTTACTAACCGTATAGCAAGTATTGAATATTACAAAACATTTTTCATCATTCAAGTGACATATGACATATTTAAAATAATTATTGGCACTCTTTGGCCAGTGACAAACCATCAGAAGTCATCATTCAAAATGAGAGTTAATTATTGGCATAGCATTTATAGAGTATAACAAAAATATTATTTACAGAAATTATTGGCATAGTATGTATGCATTATTACAAACTATCATTCACTATTACTCAGAACTCATCATTCAAGTGACATAGGACATATTTAAAAGGTAACACACTGTAACTATTACTCAAGGTCTGTGGTTAGAAAACATTACTCAGAACTCATCATTCAAGTAACGTAGGACATATTTAAAATGTAACACACTGTAACTATTACTCAAGGTCTGTGGTTAGAAAACATCATTCAGTATTACTCAGAACTCTCTTAAACTGGTAGCATTATTTGGGGCTGGTAGTACATTTTTTTTTTTGTGCTAGCAATGCATTGCGTTGGGATCGATAATTAATTGCTGGGGTATGAAAATGTTTGCTTTTGACTTATTGCTACAAATGAGGATAGGTAACGTCATTCGTCATGAGTCAGCTGTAGCAAGGTCATGAAACAAGTAGAGTATATGTGATCACATTCATGAATGACACACACAAATGGGTAAACAAAATGCAAGTACATGACTAACTGCTTATGGCACATTAATTTCATGAATAGCTTCTCCTAGAAAAAAATACAAAATGGATTATTAAGCTGAAAGAAGAAACGTTATGCTGAAAAGTAGTGAACTTCAATTAACAGGTAATGAAATGTCTATTCAATATGTATGTACTCTAGCTGTCCTTTCCAAAACATTCAGTCATTATACCACGCGATATAAGACATACTGTCAAAACGAACTGCAACAGATACTTAAATAACTACATAGCATCTCTTAACTAATAGTAAATATATAAACTTCATCATTATTCTCATCTGCAAAGAAAAACATCATTATTCATATTACCATAACTTCATTACTATCATCACCTGCAAAGAAAAACTTCATTATTCATATTAGCATATTCTTCATATAACTATTCATTACCATTCATTATCATCTGCAAAAAGACACTTCATTATCCATATTACCATTTACTTCATATAAGTATTCATAGTATAGAGTTTCTTATTTCTAGCATATTTCATCACTAAAACTAAGATGTGTAGTTCTGTCTGACAGCCTGCATCAATCGCCTCGTATTCTGAAAGAAAAAATTAGTTAAGACTTCTATCGTACAATGTGTATAGTATATTCTTGTGAATGTTTGTTAATTCTGATCCATTTACTCTTCATGACGAGGTATTGCATCTTCTTTCGTTCATTCCGAAGGTGAAATTCCCATTTCGTAGTATTCCACTGTGGTTTGTTTCATTTATTTCTTTTACACAAACCTGTTTTTGCTGTCTTCTCCGGCGCTCTGCGGCACGTTTGATGTTGTTCAGCGCAATGTCAATTATTTCATGGTGTCGTAGTCGACGAGCTGTAGGAAAGGATACTAATTCTTTAATTTTGTGAGGTGGTTCAACATTTTTCATTATAACAGTCGGAGATAGCATAGTAGATTCATTCGGTATGGAGTTAATTACATCCTGGAATGACAGTATGTGTGTATCCCAATCAGTATGTTTTTTATGGCAGTATATTCTACACAGTTTACCAATTTCTTTCATTAGTCGTTCACAAGGGTTCGAAGAAGCATGGTACCTGGATATATAGATCGGAGAAATGTTTCTAGCTCGTAGCATACGTGTCCATAAAGCAGATCGAAACTGTGATCCATTGTCGGAAATTACTTTCAATACATGCCCTACATGGAATAAAACATGTTTTACAAATGCATTCGAAACAGATTTAGCAGTAGCTTTGCGTAACGGAGTGAACGTAACAAATTTCGAAGTGAGTTCAAAAGCGACAAAGATGTAGCAAAAACCTCTATTAGTTCTGGGAATCGGACCAAAAATGTCTACAGCGGCCATGTGTCTCAATTTAACAGGTACAATGGGATGTAATGGAGGGATATGTGAATTCGTATCTGACTTAGCTTTCTGGCAGATTATACATGACGCTAAAACTCGTCGAATACGTTTCTCCATGTTGGCAAAGTAACAGTTCTGTCTCAGCGTAAGAAAACATTTTCTGGCTCCGTAGTGTGCGTAACTTAAATGAGTATACCAAATTAATTTGTTAACAAGTTCGTCAGGAATGCATAGTAACCAGTTGTTGCTGTCAGGGTGAGAGCGGCGAAACAGAATATTATTGCGTACAGTGCAATGGTTTCCAATGGTAACATTATTCCTATCTTGCCAAAGGTGTTTAATTTCTTTCCATACGTTGTCTTTACTCTGCTCTTATGCTATGTCTCGTAATGACGACAAAATGAAGTTTTCAAATGCAACTTGTTGAATATACAAGACGCTGAAATTTGCTTTGCAAAAGTTGGTTGCGATGTCTTGCTGATTGTTGCTGAGAGAACGGGATAGTGCGTCTGCTACAATATTTTGTGTAAAATTAAATTCCTGTAAATAAAGTTTCCATCTGCTTAACCTGTCGTGTGTAAATTTTGCGGAAAGTAAAAACTGTATAGCACTATGATCTGTGTAAACGGTAGTGTGTCTTCCATAAAGAAAATGCCGAAATCTCGTAAATGCCCATACAACACATAATGTTTCAAGTTCTGTGACAGAATAATTGCATTCAGCAGGTGACAGAATGCGACTCGCAAAGGCGATGTTTGTAATTACTGTACAACCATCTTCTTCAATTTCCTGAAAAATGTGTACGCCTAAAGCGGTGTTAGAACTATCGGTGGCAATGGAAAAATTTCTAGTAAGATCTGGATGTGACAAAAGTGGTGCATTCAACAAAACTTCTTTCAGATTCACAAATTCAGAATGTGCTTGGCTATCCCAGGACCAAATAGTGTTTTTACCCGTCAATTGACATAATCTAGGGGTGTCTAAAGCAGAGTAATGAATAAATTTACGGAAACAGTTAATTAAACCCAGAAAGCTGCGTAGTTGTTTCTTCGTCGTAGGAACAGTAATGTCACGTAAAGCTTGAAGTTTTTCCGGGTCAGGCGCAATGCCTTCTGCTGAAATTACATGTCCAAGAAATTTTATAGTAGTTTTCCCAAAGTGCGATTTGCTAAGATTAACTGTGAGTCCTTGTGCACGAAAAGTTCGTAACAGTTGTTCAAGAATCAGATTGTGTTCAGACCAGTTAGCTTCTGCAATAAGAATGTCGTCTACATACGTTGTTATGCTGTCTTTAAGTTCTGTCGGAAGTATAGTATTCAAACCGCGAATAAATGCTGCTGAAGAAATTGTTAAACCGAACGGTAATTTGCAAAACTGGTAACAGTCACCAAAACAGAGAAAAGCTGTGTACTTTCTACAGTTCGGATGGAGCTGAATTTGCCAAAATCCCGATTTCAAATCTAATGTGGAATAAATAGCAGTACCATGAAATTTCTGTAGAAGTTCTTCTAGTGTCTGTGGTCGATCTGTTTCATTAATAATAATGTCATTAACGTGACGCGAATCAAGTACGAGGCGAAGTGAACCATCCTTTTTCTTAACAATATGGAGTGGGTTTATGTACGGACTAACTGCCGGTTCAATAATTCCTTGGTCAAGCATAGCTTGCAATTCTTTCTTAACTTGTTCTCTGTGAATATACGGAATGGGATAATGTTTGGCTTTAAATGTGTCGTGCTGTTTAACTTGAAATTCATACATAAAACCGGACATAGTACCAGGGACGTTGTCAAAAACTGAAGCTTGCTGTAAAAGAATTTTGCGTAATTGCGTGCTTTCGTCGTCTGTATTTGCACTGCTCTGTTTAACTTTATCACAAATCATCTGTAAAACGTCATAGTCGGCTTCGTCTGGAGTATTATAGTTGTGTACGTACGTATCAGTGAACAATGTGGAATGACAGTCTATGTTACGTGATGCGGAAATAACCTCTGTACAATTAATTGTTTGTTCTTCTGCAGATAAAGAGTGCTGAAATTCTAAAGCCAGTTGTACATTTTCATACTTCAACATTAAATAGGAGTTTTGAAAGTCAATAATTGCGTCGTGTTGTACCAGAAAATTCGTACCTAAAAAACGTCTGTTGTCAATAAGGGAACAATCCAAACATTTGAGTGAAATATATGACCTGCAATACAAAATGATAAATGTGTCTGTAATTTTACATCTACTCCTTTACCAGATACTTCTCCTTTTACTTTAGTTTTGCCTAATGGTAACGTAGGATAGGTATTCTCTTTGTTACATTCGTTGAAAGTTTTCTCATTTATAACTGACATAGGTGATCCAGAATCGATTACTGCTGAAAATTTAAATGATCCAATCTTTACTTCAATGACAGGGTGTGAAATGGTTTTTTGAATAACTGGTTTTTCCTGCAAAAGAGTGTCTCGGATGTCGTCAAAAGTAATAACATTTTCGTGAACAAGATTCTGCGTGTCAAAAGTATTGCTTGCGTTGCTGGAAGATGCAACCTGTACCGTATCTAGTCAAATTCTATCTGACGTGCTATTATTTTCGGGAGGATGCTGTGGAATTTCAACTATTTGTACTCTTCTGTTATTTCTTCCTGACGTATTACGTTCGGGATGATATCTACTGTCTGGTTCATTCATGATAATATGTTGTTGCGCATGATTTTGCTGCTGGTAAGACCGACTGTTATTAAATGTACGCTGAAAATTATGCTCATTACTTTTACATCTGTCATGATAGTCATTTCTATACGGTGCATTGCGGTATGAGTTGAAATGGTGTGTTTTCTGTACGTACTGGTTTCCTTGTTGCGGTGCGTTACTATTTGGTGGAGCCGACCCTATGCGTGTAGGCGGCGAAACATTAAAGCTTGGTTGACCTTGTACATCACATTGTTGGTTAGGTATGCTAGCCGGCAGGCTTTGATGCTGTTGCGGTGAAAAGCGTCTATTGTTACCAACATGTGGTTCCTGTTGCTGATAATTTTGACGATACTGATAATTAAAATTTTGTCTGTTATTAAAATTCTGGTGGTTGTCGTTCCTGGACCGTCTATTATCTTTGCTATTGAAATAGCGTGACTGATCATAATTACTGTATGTTAGTTGACCTTGGTTATGATGTGAAAAATTTTTGTTTATGAAGGAATAATCTGATTGCTGAACTTCCAAAAGCTGTAACAGATCTCTAAATGCCGAAATATTTTCTTTCTGCTGTCCTGCTAAAAGTGATACTCTTAATGATCGTGGTAATTTAGAAATACATAATTGGATAAGTGCAGATTCACTGTATGGCACACTTAAGTATTGGTTTTGTTGGACCATGTGTTCAAAAAATTGCGTGACAGTGGGAAACTTTGAGTTCTCATAATTCGGTAAACTAATTAGTTGATCCTTGATTCCGCGCTGTGTCGTCTTCGACCAAAACGCTGACAGAAAAGCATTCTGAAATTCTTCTACCGAATAGCATTGCCTCGCGATCGGTCTCATACGAGTTGCCGGTTCGCCTTCCAAAAAACTGCAAATAAATTCAAGTTTGTGCGTTACAGGCCAAGTCGGTGGAAAAGCAAAGCTAAATTGTTGTATCCAATCCAAGGGGTGGATCTGTGTTCTGTCATTTTTAAAGACTTTAAATTTTCTCACTGATAGAAAATGTTTGTAATCAAAATTATCGTCTCTGTACGTCTGAACAGGTTCAGGATTGTATGAGAATCTATTTGTCTGTGACTGTTCGGAATCTAGGTCACGTACTCTCTGTAAATTACCTAAATTATACTGGCTGTGCGAGTCTGACAGATGTTCGCAAAGTGGCGTGTGCTGTGATGTGTTAAACGCTGAAACATTTTTCATCTCTGTTACCTCTTGCTGTAAAGTTGACAATTTTCTACGTAATGTATTATTAGGCGAATCTATCTCACTGATGGTCTGCTGTAAATTTTGGAATTCGGGTGTTTGATTAAACGAAACTGGTGACGTATCGTCTGATTGGTGTCATTATTATTTTCAATAACATCAACACGACTGGCCAATTCATCATATTTTTCAGTCAGTGCTTTTACCTGATCCTCGTTTCTATTATCACAAGCATTAATTTGTTTTTATATTTTAAGTGTGGTTTCGTTCAATTTTTTAACGTCTGCTTTGATGGCATCGGGATCCTGTATTAATTCCAACCTTTCAAGTCAGTTAGTCATTGTCTGAAAGTCTACTGTGTGTGTGTCTGTTTTTGTTTTAAGATCAGAGATTTCATCATGTAATTCCGTGTTAAACTGTTTGATAGTATTAATTTCGTCTGATACTTTAGCAATATTGTTGTCTACGTATGTTTTTGCTTTCGTAAACAATTTACGCTTATCTTCCTGTCTCTGTGCAGTAATTGTTTCCATGACTTGTTGCTTTACTTTATTCTGTTCCTGTATAAATTTACGGTAACGCGTTTCACTGTTTTGTAGGTGGTGATTAAAACGTTCGTCAATTTGGCTGTTCTGTTGGTCAAATTTCGCGTCTACTTTTGCATCCAGTGTGCGTGAAAGTTCTGCTGACATTAATTTAAACTCGTCGCGTAACTGTGTTGCGTTTTCAGAGCATTGTTTTGCGACTGAACTAATTTCATCTCTAAGTAATTTCGTTGTAGCTGCTTGCGTGTTCCTTAATTCTTGAGTCACAGATCAAATTTCTTCACTACTATTCCTAGCACAAGTCTTAAGCTCCTCACGTAATTGTTCTTTAGTATCATGACATTGCACGGCAACGGCTGCAATCTGTTCATTAATCTGTTTAAAGTTCTCATTAATTTGTTCGATCGACCTGTCTTGTTTTTCATTCGACTGTTTGTAATTGTTGTCTTGATTTTGATTTAGTTGTTTGAGATTTTCATTATTTTCATTAATTTGTTGTTTGAGATTTTCATTATTTTCATTAATTTCTTGTTTGAGATTTTCATTAAGTTGTTTGTTCGATTCTTGAAGTTGTAGCAATAATGCTATAACTTGATCCATGCCAATATTACTACTCTATCCTCCGTGCTGTTTAATGGTGTATCTGCTTTTGTCGCGTTTTGTGTAACCATTTGGTCATTCTCTGATTCTTGAACAGGTTCGCCAATTGGATGTGCATTGTTAGTCACTACCTCGGAATCAAATAAATCTGACGTATTTTGACTACACTGTTCATCTTCGTTAGAAAAATTTATCTGTTCGTTACGTAAATTTTGCAAACCAGGTGTGTCACACAGGGCAGCGTTCATTGTAATGGAAAGTGATACGTCATCAATTGTCGTTAAATTAACAGAGGACACAATTGAATTTGTTTGCTCATCATTAGAATTAAAATCATTGCTAATGATCGGTACGCACTGATTGTCTGTAAATGGAGGATTCTCATTATTACACTGAGTGTCGCAAATATTATCGGTCAAACTATTTGAGTCGGCTATTTCACTCATTGCACATCGCGATGTACTGATAACAGTTTTTCGCGGCATTTTTCACAAAACAAAATTAAGCACAAAAATGAAACAAAGACAAAGCAAAAATGGAACAAACAAGTACAACAAAGAGCAATAAATTGCCGATGATCTGTGAAAGAAAGAGTGACAAATTAGTAAATGCGTTGCGCCAGATGCAAACTACATTTAAGTAAATAAGAGCAGATATATGACTACTTCTCAGAGATTCACAAAGAAATACGATCCTGGCCGGTTGTCGCCTAGTGTAACCTGCCCACGTAAAATAGTTCACCGCAACCTCTCAACAGAAAATGTTAACATAAATAATATTCACGTTAAGTGTAACCTCAGAACAAAACTGGTTCCCATTTGTAACCTCCCTACAGAAATTCATTCACATTTAGCCTCCACACAAAATTTGTTTCCCATTTAATGTAAGCTCGAAACAGAAAAATTCATAACCTCGTAATAAAAAATAAATTTAGTAACCTGGTAGAATTTGGACGACAGCAGCGCTGCGTCACGGCCCTGTAAGATCATTCTGAATAAGAAAGGAAAAATTCTTACCTCAATAAAAACGGCGAATATATCTGCTCTTATATAATTTTTTTTTTTTTTTGGGACAGCTCAGTGCAATGCTGGCCGATAGATTTGTCATTTATGAAAGGAAGCAACTTATTGTTCTTTTGCAACAATAGGAATGATCATGGATTGAAGAAATTAGTAAATTCTTTAAATTGAAATGAATGTTTTTTTTTAATTACTTAATATCACGAAGTTTATTATTAGGACATTTTTAAAAGATTTACATGGCACTTCACATAACATTACTAGATTTGTGCGAGGCTGCTTTTTACCTTATACAATAATACTCAGGCTTCGGCATCGCTGCACCGCGACCGGCCCACCCAACATGATACACCAGACCAGAGCAGACAGGCGACTGCTCGCTACCAACAACTTACTGCTACTGCTACACAGTTCGTACTGCAGTCAACACTGCTCTCTGGTCTCAGATTCTCTTATAGCTTACATATCGCAGGCAGCACATACCTCTTACAACGTATAATGTGGTGTTTTTAAATGTGCTTGGTAAAAGGCTTTTGAACCAATTAAATTATAATTAATCTACTGAAAGTAGATCTTCTCAATATTAAAGAAAAGATTTCACTTAAGTGAAAAAGTTTTCTAAATGATGAATAAGTTTAATTGAAGTAATTGAATTATTTACGGAAAGGCCAAAGATTTTGCTACTAACAAAGATTCGTTATTCTGCGATGCATGCGAAGTCTCATCACTTACATATTATCGCTGCGTCGAGTTGGAAAAATATTTAAGGGAGAATTAAAAATGTTTTAATTCCTATCAGTAGTGATGGAAGTGTCCATAAACAGATTAATCATTTCAAGACGGTAGACAGATTGGTATTTTAGTACAAAAAATAAAATAAGTCCGAGTTTATGTCAGAGAGTACGTACTGCGTTGTGAAAAGCTCGTTGCGAAAGATCACAATTGCTAGTTGGATGTCGCATGTATCATCACGCAAGATAATCAGGTACTGAAATTAAAGTAATTTGTTGCTCTGACGAGATCAGTATCGTAGACAACGAGAGTGGTTCATTAAATAGGCCCATTGTTTCACTACTGCTTAACTTAAGTAATCACTGGTGTGTGAATATTGTTAAGTGATTATTCGTAGTTCTATCGTGGCTCGGTACGATTTCGGCGTCATGTCTAGGCAGGATGTTGTTCCCATTATTTGGCAGACAGGCTGTCTGCATGGTCAGCGGTTGAGGTGGCTGCAATATTAATTGTACGAAGGCTGATTTCGTGTCCGATTAGTTCATTGCCAGTGTGATTGCGGCGCGGGCTAGATTCTTGTCGTCATCAGAGGCTCCTCTCCAAGTGGTTCAAATGGTTCAAATGGCTCTGAGCACTATGGGACTCAACATCTTAGGTCATAAGTCCCCTAGAACTTAGAACTACTTAAACCTAACTAACCTAAGGACATCACACACACCCATGCCCGAGGCAGGATTCGAACCTGCGACCGTAGCAGTCCAGCGGTTCCGGACTGCAGCGCCAGAACCGCTAGACCACTGCGGCCGGCTAACTCCAAGTGGTATCTTCTGCAATTAGATTGCATTCTGCAGTCTTAACATCTATTTAAAAATAAGAAACTGTACCTAATTAAAGGTGTGGTGGTCGACTGGTGGCCTAAGGATACTCTGCAGTAACGGCACAGAGACGTTGGTACAGTACAATGCCTTGTCGTTGTCAATCGATCTTGGGTACTGCCAGTCACGGATCAGTACAAACACTATGCACTCCGTCTCGCTTACCATATCCGTTTACTTCCCCCACTTGGATCCTCTATCATCACATCGAATTCCCGCCCCTTCTCATCCAAACAGAACACCTTGAAACTAACTCTTTAATTATCTTTTTATTAAACACTGACCTACAGAATTTTCTCTGACAAAGACAACTTAAACATAACCTATTCATTTATTACCCACAATATACAAGCCCAACGCAATGTGACTGCTATACATTGACAACATGACTTCCAATAATTAACACAAAAGAATGGCCCTGAATTGCGAGAATTCCTAACAATAATACAAAAAATATGAAATTTAGGAAATATGAAACTACCTCCAACTTTGTTAATTGCCTAAACTCATTTCAATCACGAAACCCAAAAGTGGAAACTCCATTCCTTTTCATAAGTCACTTACCTCACAGAACGTCTTGGCAACACAAACTACAATTACAGCAAGTAGGAACAACAGCCAGCTAAATAAAAAGATTCTAACTACTATAGCCGGCCGGTGTGGCCGAGCGGTTCTAGGCTCTTCAGTCTGGAACCGCGCGACTGCTACGGTCGCAGGTTCGAATCCTGCCTCGGGCATGGATGTGTGTGATGTCCTTAGGTTAGTTAGGTTTAAGTAGTTCTAAGTTCTAGGGGACTGATGACCTCAGATGTTAAGTCCCATAGTGCTCAGAGCCATTTTAACCATTTTTTTCTAACTACTATAGACTCTAATTACTAGGAGGTATATGGTTACCAAAAGAAAGATTTTGCCGAAGAGCAAACAATGTACTTAGAAAATTTTGCCTTATTCATGTGACACCCAGTTCCAAAAATTATGTAGTTGCCAATAATTCCACTTACCCAAACATTATCAACACCATGCATCATACTACATTTCCTTGCATTTTCTTATAAGCAATTTCATCTCACTTTACATTGCGTGTGCTACCAACACAAAGTCTCCACTAAGAGAAACACGTCATACACTTCTCTACCCACTCGCTAACTGCTAATCCGTGCAACCGCAGAATCTCTTGCCGAGAGCGCAGAGCGCTGTCAGCGATATTAACATAGTCTACAGCGCTGCCAACATACAAACAGGTTACTTACAACCACCGCATCTCCTAAATTATCTGCAAATTAGATTCCAATCACTCCATTGTTTTCCCTCTGGTCATCAAACCTGGTACGCTGCAGTGCCTTCACAAACTCATCCCTCCTTCCCTACACCTACGCACACTCCTTACCCGATCCCAAGGCAACGTCCCCTAACTACCTCTTCAGACAATGTGATCCCTCCTACCAACGTCAATTCTTTCCCACCTATCCCACTCCACATCGGGGCTCCTCCCTCCATTTCTCTCTCCATCCATCCATATCCTTTTCCTTTTGTAACCATTGCCCTACCCACGCAACATACTACTCATCATCCTCTTTCGTTTCCGCCAACTATATTTCCCACTAACCACCTCAGTTCCTACTTACAATCTCCATAGTTCTCCTACCTAACAGATCCCTATCATTCTACCCACATCCATCAACCCTATGGAACATAATCTCTCCTCCAGTAATACTTCTTACCCTAGTGCAGGTCCTTCAGATTTTAAGTGAAAGTGCAGTGGTTTAGTGCTTTTATCACAAGAAATTCAATTTCCTGCGACTGTTTTTAAAATGTATATATTTTCGTTTTTTAACTTTCCGTGTTTGGTTTTTAATTTAAAATAGAAAACAACCACAATGTTTTTATATTTTTCATTAACAATTTTTTTTAGTTCGCTTGGCTGAAAAGCGGAGAACTGTACCCCTGACAGCCCCCCCTCCCCCCCCCCGCCTATATGGAGAGAAGCGCTTGAAATAACAGTAAAGAAAAAATGATGCTACAGTATTACAAGCCGCCCAAAATGCTACAATTTGTGCTAATTCTCCGGCGAACGTACTAAAAATTTGAGTAGTAAACTTCTTGGTAACCCTACTCACACAACTTTCGTGGCAAAGCAATTACTGCACTTGAATTTTCATTTTATATTGATTGTAGTTCAATATTATGAATGAACACAAAATAAATCCTTCACTCTAATGTGTTGTGAATTACTTTTATTTTAAAAACTCAGATATAATTAGAATCACACATACGGAAATGTGATGATGATTTGTGCTCCTGGAATCATTTGTATGTGAACACCATTGTATTTAAACTTACAGGAGATTTGTGGGTTCCTCTCCGTTACAGCGTTAGTTTGCAAAATACAATAAAATTTTGCACAACAACACGAGCGCTGCTACACTGATGAATACACTCAGCTTGATCTACATTTCTTTGTACCTTTGTACCCTTGACGTAAGGGTAACGAACCGAATACCACATTCCTCTCAAGCAAATTTCTTTCCCCATTTCACATCACATCTTCTGTCAGATTCCTCCCGCAACAGTCTGGGAGGTTGCCGTTGTATAAAGTGAAATCTTTTTCCACTTTCCGTATGAAGATAATGTTCACAAACACCTCGTTAATTTACAGATTAAACCAGAGCTGTGTTTGTGGACGCGACGCAAGTCTGATCTCTTGGGCAACGCAGATGCCGAGTCGGTGGGAAGTGCTTGGAGGCGGTTTACTGGTGAGTCACTCTGCAGTCACTCCGTTTACGGAGCCCTATTCGGCAACACAGGTATCGATTCGTGAGAGACCTATTACTAACTCGCGTCGTCGACAGGTTTCATTTGAGTCGTTCCGTGTGCGGAGGGCCTAAATGAGTCTTTAAATTGGAGTTGCATTGCGTTCGTTCGAATAGCCATCGCCAGAGAGCACCCACCACATGGTGAAATGATAAGGGGAGTTTACATGGCGTCACAAACTTGAAGCCGACGTTCGCCGTGTTAGTAGGGCCGAAGAGTTTTGATAAAAAACGCCAGCTTGCATCGAGTTACACTTGCATGGGATGACACTTGCGCGGAGAGGGAATGTGCTGAAATTTGCACGGAGCCCGAGACACTGTAGGCAGTGGACAGGGTGTTCCAGAAGTAGAATACACCGTCATGTCCGCCGCTGCCTGCTCCGTATTCTGAGCAAGGCCACAGCACGTTTTCTGCACAAAGTTTCCTGTTCCCGCACCAGTTCGCAGTGAGCGCTGCATGCTCCTCGAGTTCAGTACTGCAGTTGAACTCTGACTGGCAAGTAGTGTTCTGTGTTTTAGTGCTGAGATAATGGAATTCACCGACACCAACAAAGGGAAGCCTTCACTGATTTGCAAGGGGCATCAGTATATAATGGACTATACAACCAAACAAGACTTGACTTACTAGCGTTGTGTAAACTTTAAAAATGATAAATGCCAAGGAAGGCTATCCACAAAAAATAACACAGTTTTCGGGCAAGATATCCATGTTTGTATTCCAGATGAATCAGCAAATGAAGTGCGAAAATGTCTTGTCAGCGCAAAGAAGCGGACAAAGAAACAGACACTTCAGTTTCAGCAGTTTACGTTGAAGAAGCAGTGCAGATCTTCTACCGATCTATCATTACCACCATACAAAAGTGCGAAACCATCGTGACATCGAAATAGGCAAAAATATCTGGGAATTACACAAGATAAAATCGATTATGGAGGAATATTCTTCCGAAAAAACTGTACTGATGAATCATAGTAGCAATTTTTTATTTCCAGGGGACCGATTGAATGAATGCTGGTGTCTGCCAGCAAAAAGGGAATCATTCCTTGTAGATGGACCGCTCAAGAGTTCGAGCAAGCAGTCTGGACAGTTGTTTGTGCTCCACATCGACCTTTATAGTTCTTGGGAGGAAACAATCCCGATTCCAGTTGTTTATGCTTTGTTGCCAAATAAAGAGCGTGAAACATATAAATGTTTCTGTGAAGCTGTTAAAGCTAACGTGCTTGGATGGAACCCAGCTTCGACCGTCGTCCAAGCGGCTAACAGTTTGTTTCCTCGAACAGGGATTACTGCTGGCAATTATCATTTTAATTAATGTTTGTGGAAACTAGATCAGTGTTGCGGTCTCGCTCCATCTTATAAGGGGAAGAAGGAAATGCGCTATCACATAAGAATGTGTTCTGCTCTAGCACATCTTCCCCTGGAAATGTTGGATGATGGTTGGCATATTCGGGAGAGTACTCCTGAAAGCCAAAAGATTCAGGACATTAATGACTTTTTTGTGGACTAGTGGCTCGATAACGAACATACGCCAAGCTGTGGAACGCAGTGGAGGATGCCATTGCACTAATAACGTCTCCGAAGGATGGAACCGAATAATAAATACAATAATATCAAAAGTTTATCCGAGTGTTTAGTCAATAGTGAAAATCTTCGAGAAGATGCAGAATACATCGGCCACCAGTTTGACAGAATTATTTTAAACTTTGATGGGGACAGAAGAAAAAAGGCAGGAATGTAGGCTGACGGAATGAATGCAAAAGCTTCATCGAAACTCCAGTTTGATGGGAATCATTTCTGACTAGTGGGGCCTACTTACAGGAGTTACAATGACGAAAAAAACATCAGAATCATCGAAAAATTTGTAAACACTGAAAAGTAGTTTAATATAATCACTGAATTTTGGCGTGCAACATTACCGTCAGTTAATTAAAATGTTAAATAACGCTATACACGCTTGCAACTGCGGCTTTCTTTGCGGTTTGGAATCACCGCTTCCAAAAAGACACCCATTATGCTAGTTCTCAAGCAAAAATCCGATATTAAAGATAAGCTAATCTGATGTTCTTCGCAGAAAGCCATTGCTGTTGAGTATTTTTTTTCTTTTTTTTTATGTGTTTATTGAGTTTCGATTCCCCCCCGAATAGGGCGGGCTGGCAGACCTTAGTATGCCGCTCTTCAGCCTACAGACTTTGTTTTAAAAAGATGAAGATAAAAAATAATAAAAACAAGCGATAAAATCGGAGACTTAAATGGTAACATGGCGAAAAAATTGTGAAACTTAAAACATAGAACAAAGGGATGATGATGCTAATAAAATACATATGAAGCAGACAGGTAAAATAATAGACAGACAATTAAAAAACACGGCGACAGTCTGGTTTCTGTTCGCAAAAGACATAAGATTCACACCCAGCGACAGCATGATTTCTGTTCGCAACACTTTGGAAAGACGAACAACACTGAACATTCACTTGAACACTGCACTAAAAAGGTGGAAAATGTGACATACCACAGCCGAGAGCATGTGGTGGGAAACTGGACAGATAATGGGAAAATAAAAGAGGGGGGAGGGAGAGGAAAAACGAAGGGGGGAGGGGGGGAAAGGAGCCGATTGATGATGAGGACCCGTAAGAGAGATGGAGGGTGCTGGGCAGACGCGACAGGGAGTGGGGAAGGCAGAAGAGGGGAATACAAAAGGACTCGGTGGGGGGAGGGAGGTAGGGAGAGGTTAGGCGGGGAGAAAACAGGATGGAAGGGGTGGAAGAGGGAGCCCAGGGAAAAGGATGGAGGGAAGGAGGGGGGGGGTGAGGATCAGAGTTGATAGGAGTAGGAGGGATAAATGGAGGGAGAGAGGGCATCATCTGGGAGGGGGAGTTGATGGAAGCCACCTTGGGAAAAGAGATGAAGGATGTAGAGATGGAGGGTAGGGGGGACACAATAGTGAAGGCGTGGCAGGGGTCGGGGACAGGAGAGGAGAGGAGCAACCAGGGGGTGAGAGGAATCAAGTCGGTGGGAGGTGTAGAGTATGTGGATATGTTCGAGGAATAGGAGCAGATGGGGGAAAGGAATGAGGTTATAGATGATCCACGTGGGGGACGAGAGGCATATACGGAAGGCGAGGCCGAGTGCATGACACTCAAGGATCTGGAGGGACTTATAGAACTTGGGGGCGTGGGGGGGTGGGGCAGATATCCAGGCAGGACTGGCATAACAGAAGATGGGATGGATTAAGGATTTGTAGGTGTGGAGAATGGTAGAGGGGTGCAACCCCCATGTCTGGCCAGAGAGGACTTTGAGGAGTCAGAGGCGATTGTGGGCTTTGAATTGGATGGAGTGGAGATGAGGGATATAGGTGAGGTGACTGTCAATGGTGAGGCCAAGGTAGGTGAGGGTGAGGCAGAGGCGGACAAGACAGGTGCAGACGGTAAGGGAGAAATCCAGGACTCGGAAGGAGCGAGTGGTATGACCTACGCTGATTGCCTGGATCTTGGAAGGATTGATTTTCAGGAGCCACTGGTTACACCATGCAGCAAAGAGGTCAAGGTGATTCTGGAGAAGGCGTTGGGACCATTGGAGGGTAGGAGCGAGAGTGGGGAATGTGGTGTCATCGGCATACTGCAAGAGGTGTACTGGAGAGGGGTTGAGGCATATCTGCCATGTACAGGAGTTAGAGGAGAGGGGAGAGGACAGAGCCCTGGGGCACACCTGCAGAGGGGTAGAAGGTGTGGGAATTGGCATTATGGATGGTAACATAGGAGGGGCGGTGGGAGAGGAAGGAGGCCATCAGACGGATGTAATTGACAGGAAGGGCATAGGTTTGGTGTTTAAACAGGAGACCGGGATGCCAGACACGGTTGTAGGCCTTTTTGAGGTCGAGGGAGACAAAAATGGCAGAGCGACAGGAGTTAAGGTGGAGGGAGAGGAGATGAGTGAGGTGTAGGATTTAGTCATTGGCAGAGAAGGAAGGTCGAAACCCACATTGGGTATTGGGGAGGAGGTGGTTTCGGTGGAGGTGGTGATGGATGCGCCGGAAAAGGATGGATTCCAAGAGCTTGCTGATCACTGATGTGAGACAGATAGGACGACAGGAAGAGGCATCAGATGGAGGCTTGTTGGGTTGGGAGAACATCAGGATATGGGAGGTTTTCCACAGGTCAGAGTAGAAGCCAGTGGCAAAGATGACGTTGCAGAGTGTGGCAAGGACTAAAAAGAAGGAGGGAGAGCAGTGTTTGAGGTGGCATTAGGTAACACGGTCGTGGCCGGGAGCAGTGTTGCGTTTAGTGTGGAGTGTGAGGCTGATGTCCTGTGTAGTGATGGGAGTGTTAAGTTCAGATGGTGGTGTGTGGCCCAAGTACTGGAAGCTAGGAGCAAGGGGAGGAACAGAGGTATTTGTATGGTCGATGACGTCAGGGAAGAGGGAATAATCAAATTGGGGATCATCTGGTATGGAAAGAACATCGGAGAGGTGAGAGGCAAAGCGGTTGGCCTTACTGAGGTTGTCAGGAAAGGAACGGTCATCAAGGAGGAGAGGGTACTTTGAGGTGGGGCTGTTCCCAGTAAGGCGATGGAAAGCATACCAATACTTGAAAGAGTTTATTGGGAGTGTGGTGTTGAGTTGTGTACATGTCTGGTGGCAGGCACAGCATTTCTTCGTAGTAACCAGGTTGCAGATGTGTCATAATTGCCAGTGGCGGGTAAGTGTGCCCCAATCACAAGTGCGGAGAAAAGAGTGGTAGAGGCGGCGGGACTCTCAAAGAAGAAGGATGGCCTGTGGAGACAGGGTAGGGTGGTGAGGGTGGATGGCTTTAGTGAGGATATGGGTGGCGACGGCATCAGACAAGGTCTGGTGCAGGAAGGCAGCAGTGCGAGAGATGTCATCAGGAGATTGGAGGGTAAGGTCGTGGCCATCAACCTGGGTGTGAATGGAGTCCCGGTAGGCATCCCAGATGGCACGGGAGTAATCATGGACCAGTTTAGGAGGGATGTCGGGGTGAGGAGTGGGGCAGGGATGGTGACCACTAGAGATAGTGAGGAGAACAAGAGCATGGTCACTGCCAATGAGGTCAAGGACATCTGTGGTGATGCGCCCAAGGAGGTTGGGACAGATAAAGACCACATTGGGAGTGGTGTTGCATTTGGGTTGGGTGTGCTGGGGAGGGGAACCAGGTCTCCCTAGAGGTCGGCAGGATCATGGCTGTGGATACTGAGGTCGGCGGC
Organism: Schistocerca cancellata; assembly: GCF_023864275.1. NCBI lineage: Eukaryota > Metazoa > Arthropoda > Insecta > Orthoptera > Acrididae > Schistocerca > Schistocerca cancellata. Next base: position 1,039,701,508 of record NC_064626.1, read on the forward strand.
AATCATGTAGATGGGGAAGGTACGGTCAATGTGGGCCAGGAAAGTATGCGGGATGGGGGTACGAGGGCAGACATAAATGATGGTACAGGTGACAGTAAGGGTGGGGAAAAAGTGGCTGAGGGTGAGATGCTCGACAGGATGGTTAAGGAGAGGTTGGGGCCAGACAGGGAGTTGCTTGAGGTGGCCTATAGCAACTCCACCATATGCGTACGGAGTTGAAGGAATGTTTCATTTAGGATGAAGGCATCCATGTGGTGCTGATGGAGGGTGTGGAGGAAGAGGAGTTTGTGGGTGGGGAGGAAGCGAATATTGTGGTACAAGATACCATACTGTTGTTGTACCATGGGAGGGGAGAGTTAGACGAGGGTGGTGAGGGGGATGAAGGTGAAGTGGGCCTGGTTGTGGGAGTAGGTGGCATAGGTGGTGAGATGGAAGATGGAATGGGCAGCGAGGGCGATTTGGGAAAGGGTGTGGGAGCGCTGGAAGGGGTGGATGTTTCTAATCACAATGGTGATGAAATGGATGATGTCTTCCGCAATAGGCGGAGGGCAGAGCGAATTGTTGGGGGGGTTGGGGTCCTCAACAGGATGGACAGGGACGTGAGCTCAGGGGTTCAAATGGTTCAAATGGCTCTGAGCACTGTGGGACTTAACATCTATGGTCATCAGTCCCCTAGAACTTAGAACTACTTAAACCTAACTAACCTACAGACATCACACATCACCCAGCCATCAGCTCAGGGGTGACTGGAGGTGGTTTTGCTTTACACTTCGAGGAGTAGGTAGGATATGGTTCATTAGAGGTGTTGCAGGATGGAGGAGAGGTGTGGTTGGGGCAGTTCTTGAGGAAGTGGGAAGCTTTGCAGTGGGGACAAGTAGGGGGTTCTTGGAGGCAGAGGTAACATGGGCATTGTACGTGAGGCAGCGTTGGCAGTGGTAGGATTGGACTGGGGAATGGGAGGGGTCCACCTTATGACAGCGATTGTATATGAGGGCTCCCTCGGTGAGGAGGCGGTCAATGGAGGAGGAGGATTTGGTGAATATCCACAATAGATAAGTCGGCCTGGCATTATTAAAGATGTGATGGGCCAAGCAGTTTTGAGCATTGGGCTGGGAGTTGAGTTCTGCAAACACCTCAGCCTCCGTGACCACGGGGCTAAGCTTTGTGATCACAGCAGTGACAGTTGGCTGATGTCGGGGATGTTGAGGCTGATGGCATCTGGGATGTGGTAGAGGAGATCAGTGCGGAAGGAAGCTTTGGAGGATTTAATGAGGACCGAGTCCTTGCGAGAAATAAGAAGGGAGATGGAGTCATTGGGGTAGTATTTACAGATGGCCAGGGTGAGGCTGCGGGCATCAAGGAATTGAGGGTCAGGTTTGGAGATGACAAAGGTGTGGGTGGCAGGCGTGGGGATCGGGGTCATGTCCCTATGGGTGGGTGGGTCACGGGGATCAGGGGTTTTCTTTAAGGAGAGTGCGGGGGAAGGGTCAACATTGGGGCGCTTGAAAGGTTTTGTGGTCACGACAGGGTGGAGAGGGGGCTGGGAAATGGGTTGCAGGGGGAGATGAGGGGGGGGGGGCAGTACCGCGCTGAGGACCGGATGATGCAGAGGGAGGGGGCGTGGGTGGCACAGAGACTGTGGAATGGCGAACCGAAATCCGTGCTGGCTTGTAGCCTGTCGGATGCGGTGCAGGGAGCGGCGGAAAGTCTGTAGATGTCGATGGGGCGACAGTGACATGGGAGGGAGAGTTGGGGGTAGTTACAGCAGAGTGGGGTAGACAGGGAGGGAAGGAAGGACGGGAATGGGGGTGGAGGATGGGCTCCATGTGATAGTGGTTGGAGCAGTGGAGTGAGAGGTGAAAATGATAGTTGTGGTGGGTTGGGACATGGTGGTGGCGTGCGAGATGGGGGCGAGGACGGCGGCGGCGGTGAGCACCGGGAGGCGGTGGCGACCGGATGCCTGGCAGTAGTGACGGCGTGCACACGGGCGACAATACGACGGGAAATGTTGGGGCTCTTCCACGTCGAAGATACACCCTCAGTGTAGCCCATGCAGTGTGAGTCCTCGATCAGAAAGTGAGGAAATCCAACCCTCGAATCGCTGTGCAGTAAAATGCTGGACGAGCAGTTATTTCTGAACAAACATTAACAGACTATGAGATAATCAAATCTTACAGGAAAGCTATGATGAAAGTGTTGAAGAAGACATAGTAGTAGCGTTGCCATCCGTCCCGATGTATGGAGTCCGTCACCGTTATGGACCTTCTTGTCCCGACATCCCGACACGACACAATTTTGCCCCGATTTTGTAAAGTACTGTTACGAGTTTGGCTCAGGTACTGAAGTAACGCCATCTGTTAGCGCAACACGTAAGTAGAGCCTCAGTTCGTTTTATTTATGTTGACAAGGTGGTCTCACAAACGGCGTTGCATGTTGCGTATCCTGTATCGACGATGCAAGCACCTTCTAGATACAGCACCAGCATTGGATAAATTGCCAGACTTATCTAGTATTACGGAGCTGGAACTATTTAAGCAGCGCTACGCGGAAGAAGCGGGCAGTCCCCATTTGAATAGCCATCCAATAAGTTGATTTTTTCTAAACGTAATACAAACGACGAGTGCAGATTAGTAATGTCTGGAGTATTTACTGCGGGTATATAGGGCGTAAAGCGTATAGATGACTAAAATGATATTGTCGACTGTCTAATAAATTTACCATAACTTACGAAAATGCCTAAGGATGGAAAGAGAAGATGATACTTTTCGAAATATTACACAAAAGAATGGTATTTTGTCAAAAAAGGACGTGTGAGATTTATAGCTGTTTAATTTCAGTAATTCACGGAGGTAAGGTACATGTGACGCATCACGTTTCTACGAAGAATCATACAAACAGATTCGCTGTAGCTTCGATATCGAAGCCTATTTGTACATTCATGATTTAAGAAATATTGCCAGGAAGAATTGCTCGTTCCTGGTGCAGAACTAACAACAGCTTATAACAATCCTTCACTTCTCTTCACTGTACCATAAAAATGTATGGCGTGATGATCCAGACTCCAAAGTCGCCGCAAAGCAGTCTACAACTAGGACCAAAGCAGCAGCAATTGTTAAAAATATTCTCGCACCACATTTTCGCGTCAGAATGCATAAAGCTATTGCATGGGCAACAACAATTCGTTCTATAAGGATGAACATAAATGCCAACTGTCAAAATTATGCGAGTATTTGTTTTCTGTTCCCGCACACAACGCCATTGGGGAAAGAATACTTTTGCTGACGTCGACCCAGTGGACTGATGAAAGAAATCGGCTACTGCCAGGAACTGTGAAAACAATCTTACAGTCTCAGTTTATCTACTAGCTTACTTGTATGGAGTTTTATAAATGCGTAAAAGGGGGAAAAAGACTTGCTGAAAAATGTGAAATCTTCAGAAAAATGTGGTGTACCAATTATTTCTGTCGCAAGATCCACGTAATTGTGTTCTAAATAAAACATAATTATATAATTTTTTTATTTCGTTTCTGTACTGTCGTATCAGTGTCCTGACGAGGTCCCAACTGGATATGGCAACCCTACATAGGAGGAGAGAAAGATATCTCACACTGCTGATGCTGAATCTGCAGACCGATGTAATGCTTGAATAAACCGTTGTGTATGTCAAAACATAAAGTGTTCGCATATTATCTTTCGGACAATTAAAAATCCGGTCATGTTTCATAATGAGTGATATACTACCATGAATGTACACACTCGAGGAATAAGGTTTCTATGATTATGAATGTATCTTTGGATTTAATGCAGTAAATGTTCACACTAAATTTAAGACATTCTCAATAATCCGGCTCTTCCACTAATCCGGCACCAATTTGTGCAATGAATGAATGAATTTGAACCAGTGCAGTGTATTTACCGTTTAAAGTAACTGTTGCGTGGGCACGACAGAAACTGAGAACAAGAGACAGTAGTCTGGTAATGTTCCGAGCATACTAACAAGGTGGCGCTGCCTTCAAAGCAATGTCCAGTTAAGTCCGTAGCGCCACCTCCCCTTATTATACCTCTGTCGGCAATGGCGACAACAAAGAAGACGCCAAAAGTAGCGGCTACAAGTATCATATTCTTGTAGTATTGCCCAGTCCACTGCTTCGTAAACGTGTCGTTTTCTCGTGAGAAAACAGTTTTCGGGGTTGAAGAGTATTTTTGCCAGTCATTCGTATGCATACCTTGTAGACGGCTTTCGTGTGAAATACCCAGCTGCCGTAGCATAAAATTATTCACCAATATAATGATTAATCGCCTACTTCCGGGAATACAAATCAGTTACAGACAAGAAGAGAAAACAGACTGGTCGACTGGTCGTTTTGACTGACGTTATAATGCCTAACGTGAATGACGTGATGTTACAGTCAAGTTCAAAGAGCTAGAGGAGACTATCTCTCCAATAATAGATTTCGTTCGGTAATTCTCAGAAAGCTATACAGAAGTTCATAAATCGTGCATATCATGTTCCCAGTATGAATGAACTGAAGGCATCACATAAGGCGAGGTTCTCATCCAAAATGGTTGAAAATTCGATTTTTGTGCAGTGTTTGACAAGTATATGTGTATAGAGTTTGGGATGAATCCGTGGGTAACAGAGGATGTTACAGCCCATTGTTCGAAGCAGTGGGACGCTCTTAGCCAGAGACGCACAGTTCAGGTAGAAAACTTGTCATGCGCAGACGCACGTTCATACACAGATTTATATAGCGGTATGGATACAAACATATTCGCCGAGAAAGCTGACGAACGGCAGCATATTCAGCTCAGCCAGATCGGCTTTTATTTCCAAGAAGAATGAGGGAAGTGCTCTCCAGGAACAATTCGAATTAGAGGAATGGTTAGTACACGATACTGGAATTGCAGAATAAACGTAAGTATCGAAAGCACTTTATTTGTCAAATTTTGGTTAAAATTGGTCAAAACATAATTTTTGGCCTGCCGTATTGGATTAGCCACTTTGAATCTTGAACATCTGATTTTAGATTTGGGTTCTCGACATCAAAAATATACAAAAACACGTAGTTTTTATGCAGACTGAACTAATGGTACATATAAAAGTTTCCCCTAAACCTTAAACAGGTTTTTCTCGAGAAACGATTTTTCAAATTAACTTCTACCTTTGACCCCGTAAGTAAACATTTTTCTTGGGAGTTTATACCTGCAAAATATGAAAGTTATTTATACAAACTATTTTTGTAACGCCATGGAGATTGAAATAAATCCCAAAAAATTGAATTCAAAGTCCGAGATAGCACCACATCGTTAAACGTAAGGTTATATCATTGTAGTTAGGTATAAGCTCCTATAAATTTAATGTAGTATCGACTGATTTTACCCATTTTTGATTTGAGGTAACTTCTGAGAGTCTAAACAGCACGCAGTCTGCGCACTTCAACCTCGCAGGCCCTTGATCAGACTATAATTACTAACACCATTTTTTGCACTGAAAATCTAAAATGTTCGCAGCACGATCAGTCCTAATCTCCAAAACAGCTGCTTTGTACGTCTATTCACAGTCTCAAAAAAAAAAAAAAAAATCATACTTTGCCTACTTTTTACTCTTATGAAAGAGAACCCAGTGATAAAAGAAGAGCCTCTGTTATACTCTTGGCTATATGGTTTCAGTCATTCTTTTAAAAGCGCAGAACTGGGCCATATTTTCTTCATAGATAAGATGTGCTTTCACCTCAGTGGACACGTGGATAGTCAAAACACAAGAATTAGGGCAACCGAAGATCTGTAAGCTTTTCATGAAAATACGTTTCACTGCCAGAAAATTGAAGTGTGTTGTTTCATACCGCGTGCTTGAAGAGTGGGCCCTATTTTCTTTGTAACTGCATTGAACAGTGATGTGTACGAAGACATTATTACACATTCTTTTTTGTCTTCAGGCAGATGAACGTTATTGGTTGTTGGAACTGGACAAAATGGAAATGAACGTATGGCATCGTTGGTCTGGAGGCCCCTATTCGGGGAAGTTCGGCCGCCAAGTGCAAGTCTTATTTCGTTCGACGCAACGTTGGGCGTCTTGCGCGCCGGTGATGAGGATGAAATGATGATGAGAACAACACAACACCCAGTCCCCGAGCGGAGAAAATCTGCAACCCAGCCGGGAATCGAATCCGGATCCTCTTGCAGCAACTGGACAATACCATTTGTAACACATCTATTACTTTGTACGATTTTTCGATCATCAGATACTGGAGAAACAAGCAGGGAGATTTTAATTCCTTAGCAATCCTGTTCTAGTACTGAACTGAACGTCGTCAAGCATCTGTGAGTAGTATTTGTGGCAGAAGTTCGAGTTCAAAATACATTCTCTCCTGTAGCTACCGAAATGTAAGAGCTACTCTACATGACAAGTAGGAAAATGTCTTTTACAAATAATTCGTAAACTGCACAAATCCATTTTCCTAACCTTCTTCATTCAGGTCTGGTCAAAACTGATAGAATAACTTACAAACTATGTTGCTTTCGGTACGCCCCCCACCCTTTCCCTTGTACGATAAGTATCGGCTTGTAACAGAAAAACCGCGAAAAGAATCGTAGCTGCTCCTGTGAAGAGTATAAAAGACATCACACATACACATAGACAAAGAAATAAGATGTTCAGTTAACTCAATAAATAAATATACTTTTAATGATTCTGGCAAATGATTTGTACTTTAAAAAGGAAACAATTTACTTAAAAATTATTAAAACGGGTAATACTGAATCGCAGTTAACGCAATGTAAGCAGATCACAAACTATGGAAGAAAACAGGCACCATAAAAACGTAACACCTCAGGAAAACCACACCATGTGGTAAAAAGGTATGAAAACGTAATTTTAGGTGTTCTTCAAAAATGTGAAATTACCATTTTAAAAACTTATATTACATGCATACAAACAGTAAAGAACATTCTATCTGTTTAACAGCCATAAAATAAAAGCCCACTGATGAGGCTGAAACTGCAGTGAAACATGGGTAGGATAAAAAACAAAATTATGTTTTGCTGAAGACGTAACCTACCCAAAAACGTATGCAGAGTAAGTACCGCGTAGTAAGCCACGGCAAGCTCATTAAAATATCTCAAAGATATTGATATTAATCGACGAAACATGGAGGTAAAAAAAGAGGGTAGGTGGCATTGCGTCACAAACTTAACATTAGGTTCACCGCGTTCTTACCCCAGTAGTTCACCGCAGTGACACTTCCCTGTGACGTCACTCTGACTGTGTCGTATTACTAGAGCAAATACGCATTCAAGAACAGAAAACGTTCGAAATTGCCTTTCTGACACTATATTATTCATGTAGGCGCCATAATTTCTTGTATTTGAAACAGTTATTGCGTGTACACGAGAGAAATAATGAACAAGATACACTCGTAAACAGTAGTCTGTTAATGTTTTGGGTAGCTTAAAATGGCGCCCACTCTGGCTTCAAAACAACGTACAGTGTAAGTCTGTAGTGCCACCTCCCTTCTTTTTTTACCCCCGTGCAACGGACTAGTTTGTACGCTATCTCTGGCAAGCCGTCTACTACGATCGTCTTGCAGCGTCGGAAGTTTTAAAGTGTTCGTTATTTCTGTGGTAGACGCTTTATGCACATAATTTCAAAGACAACGGCTAGCCGGCCGCGGTGGTCTAGCGGTTCCGGCGCTGCAGTCCGGAACCGCGGGACTGCTACGGTCGCAGGTTCGAATCCTGCCTCGGGCATGGGTGTGTGTGATGTCCTTAGGTTAGTTAGGTTTAAGTAGTTCTAAGTTCTAGGGGACTTATGACCTAAGATGTTGAGTCCCATAGTGCTCAGAGCCATTTGAACCATTTTGACAACGGCTATTGTAAGTACAGTGACCTTTATTCTTGTATTACCGACGTATTATCAACTGCCTCCATATTAAGCCTATATTATCTTTGCACACAATGTGTGAAATTAACCAAACATAATGTTCTGTTTGTCGTATTACAGTGTGATACTAACACACTGTCTGTTAAATGGTTCAAACGGCTCTGAGCACTATGGGACTTAACAGCTGTGGTCATCAGTCCCCTAGAACTTAGAACGACCTAAACTTAACTAGCCTAAGGACATCACACACATCCATGCCCGAGGCAGGATTCGAATCTGCGACCGCAACAGTCACGCGGTTCCGGACTGAGCGCCTAGAACCGCTAGACCACCGCGGCCGGCACACTGTCTGTTAAATTTGCCATTGTCAAGATACTCGCTGTGAGAGATGGTCTAAAAGTATTACACCATAAGAGAATTTGAAAGCCATGTTGCTCGATACATTGCGATAAATGGGAGTGAAAATGTAAAAGTGTAATGAAATAGATTTTGAAGTGAATATAGTTCTTTTCCGGTAGCGTGGAAAGAAAGAGAAAATTTCAGATTTTTTTCACGACGTTAACACAGTTTCAATAAAATGGAGAATGTGATACTAGGTGTATTGTTTACTTACGCAACGAAAGAAGTCGTCAGATTACTGAACAAACACGGTAACTGTTGCATAACCAAAATAATGGTGGATGATTTGTATGTTACGTACTATAGGCTTTCTGAGTTTATCTCGCCGTTTTAGTTGTTTATAATGAAAAGTGCTTAACATATGGTGCAGCGAACATACGAGTAGATCTCAGATCAATGTGTACCCACAATCATTTATTTCGTAATCACATTCATTGGCTTCGCTTACTCGCAACCAAATATACGTCTTCCAACTTTAACTGGACATCTGGCAATGGGGTACGGTTGCGTTATTATAGGCGGGATTTATAATGTAGGTAAACACGATAAGTTGTTGTCCCTTCGCTGTATTGCAGATCATAGAGACAACTCGGATTACGAAAAGAGACTCTACAGTTGTCATTGATCATAGTCGCGTATTCCCTTTAATCCCATTCCCTCCCTTTAATGAGATTGTCGTTATGGGAAACAGTGAACGTTGTTGTAAAGTTCTATTTGTTGTATTAAACGCGCAAACGAAGTTGCCACTCGGTGCAGTGACTGGTGAGAGCGACTGCGTATGGGAAATGCCTTTACGGTGGCTCCCAGCAGCCACCGCGTCGAGTATCAACTTTACTTTACAATAAAATTAGCAGCATTACAATTGACGACAGGTCAAATATTGAAAATATAGCGATACAGAAGTAGGTGACAGCGACCGTGTTAAATAGTTAATACGATAATTTCTGAAATATGATAGTGGCCGAGCAGTTCTAGGCGCTCCAGTCTGGAACCGCGCGGCCGCTACGGTCACAGATTCGAATCCTGCCTCGGGAATGGATGTGTGTGATGTCCTTAGGTTAGTTAGGTTTAAGTAGTTCTAAGTTCTAGGGGACTGATGACCTCAGATGTTCAGTCCCATGGTGCTCAGAACCATTTGAACTATTTTTTGAAATATGATACAGTTTTTCCCCCTCGCACTTAGCGAGATTCGAACTCTGGACATTTCCCTTTCGCGGGCAAGTGCTCTACCAACTGAGCTACCCAAGCACGACTCACACCACGTCCTCACAGCTTTACTTCAGCCAGTGCCTCGTCTCCTAACTTCCAAACTTTACAGAAGCTCGCCTGCGAACCTTGCAGAACTAGCACTCCTGAAAGAAAGGATATTGCGAAGACATGGCTTCTGTAAAGTTGGACCCGCGAGTCGCGACCAGCGCCGCTTGCGCCACCCCGTGGCTTGTATCAAGATCCTAGCGAGCTCTTATCCACTCTTGCTCGGGATGTCAAGTAGTAAAGTAGCATAGCCTTCAGCTGATAGGACGCAACCTCTAACAAGGCGCTTAGTAACGTATGGCCCAAGTGAGGCCTCAATGGCAATCTGTTTATAATTATATGTATGCATCCAAGAAGAATCCTGTACAACCAGTTAAGTACAATATACATTAAACCAACGACTTCTAATTATTTTAGTCGTTGCAAATCCAGACCATGCAGCCAGCACTTTATCGACGTTACTGACAAACATGCCGTAATTTATATGTTTCTATTTAGCATTGGCCACCAGTCGACATTGGCGGCGACTCGTTCGTCGTCAACAATAATGGGAATGCTCTTTCCGTTACAACTGACGTACCTTAGCTAAATAAAAACTGGGAAGGAAATGGGAGAAGCGATGAGATGGGCGGATGAGCTAATGGCACGAATCTTTTGTACGTCTTCACCTTTTAATCATACAAGGAAGAGCGGAACTCTGACGTCCAGGGGCTTCGCAGTCGCCCGAGCGAAGACGAAGGGAAGGGAAAACGGCAGCTTTAAAAACGAGAGGACAGCAGTTTGACTTATATTATACTGCTCTGGGCCTCGGTAGAGAAATAAATGGTTGGGAAGAAAAAAAATCTGCCAACTTTTTAATGGTTAGTTTGGCTGAACCCGTACATTTTAAGCAATGGATTAATTTGGAATACCGTTGGAGGTGACCTGCATTGTCATTATCATGACTCTTTTGTCTCTAATATATCTGTATACAGATGTTACCACCTGTTTTCCACACATCTGTGGGACAATATCTCCATTGTACTGCAAAATCTGGGTGATAAATTCCTACCTAAACAGCAGTCACATAAAAAAATTTGAAACAGAAAAATTCACCTACCACATAATCATTTTTCTAGTTTATTAATTACTGATTATTTCCCAAAAGTTTTCAGTCCGCCATGAAAGAAAAATTAATTTTCTAGCTGTGGTGTGACTTCTCATCACGTCTGAAAGTTGGATTGTTTGATTCTAAGCACCGAAATAGTCTCCTCGATGGATAACATCCCTCTTATCACTGGCACCAAACTCAAAAATTATAGAACTGAGGAACCTCTAACATATTTTAACTGACGCTAGCTAGGGACTCGTTTGGCTTATCAATAAATCCGGATATTTTATAAGATTCTTATTTGTGACGCATTCAGAAGAATTGCAGAAAAACTGTTATGTTACGTTTTTGAGATATTGCTGAAGCATGGTACTTTTGACAACCGCCAAGAATTTCTCGCCTGCGCCAGTTTCATCATCTCAGAGTAGCACAATGTCTTCAATTATATGCTGGAGATAATAGATTCTCTGTCTTTCTCTACAATTTCCATTCTCTACTGTTGCCTCTAGTACCATGGAAGTTATTCCTCGATGTCTTAACACATTTCCTATCAACCCCTTACTTCTTCTGGTCATTATTCTCTAGAAATTACTTTCGTTTTGTGGAGAACCCCTACATTTCTTCTCTGATCAGTCCATCTAATTTTCAACATCCTGCTGTAGACCACATCTCAAACTCTTCGATCTCTTCTTTTCCGGTTTCCCCACGGCCACGATTCACTTTCCATACCATGCTGTGCTCCATACGTACATTCTCAGGAATTTTTTCTTCACATTACGGACAAAGTTTGATCCGAGCAGATTCCTTTTGGGCAGGAATACTCTCTTTGCCTGTGGTAGACTGTTTTTTATGTCTTCATTGCTTCTTCCGTTATATATTATTTTCCTTCCAAGGAAACAAAATTCGTTAATTTCGCTTGCTTCGTGGTCACCAATTTCGATGTAAACTTTTTCGCTAAACCTATTTCAGCTCCTCGATATTTTTATCATTTGTCACTGGTTAACCTTCAGTCCATTTTCTGTCTTCACCACATTGGTCTTTCCATTCGACAGATCCTTTAATTCTTCTTCTTTTTCACAAAGAACAGCAATATCATTAACGAATCTTATCACTGATATCATTTAAACCTGAATTTTGACTTCACTCTTGAACCTTTTTTTACTACTGTAATGGTACTTGAATTACGTAACCATTACGGCACCTCACCTCAACCTCTCGATACCAGCAATATTCTACTGTGTTTCTGTAAAATAGTTAACATATTTCTGTGACAACATTCAGATTTGATTTCATTAATGTAGAGGTACTTCGATACATCGATATGTATACATTGCAATGATATTATTCTTATGTGTACATTTTTTATGGAGAGTGTCTTTCATTGTTGGAAAAAGCCAAAAGTCACTAGGAGCCAGGTCAGGTGAGTAGGGAGCTTGAGGAATCACTTCAAAGTTGTTATCACGAAGAAACTGTTGCGTAACGTTAGCTCGATGTACGGGTGCGTTGTCTTGGTGAAACAGCACACGCGCAGCCCTTCCAAGACGTTTTTGTTGCAGTGCAGGAAGGAATTTGTTCTTCAAAACATTTTCGTAGGATGCACCTGTTACCGTAGTGCCCTTTGGAAGGCAGTGGGAAAGGATTACGCCTTCGCTGTCCCAGAACATGAACACCATCATTTTTTCAGCACTGGCGGCTATCCGAAATTTTTTTGGTGGCGGTGAATCGGTGTGCTTCCATTGAGCTGACTGGCGCTTTGTTTCTGGATTGAAAAATGGCATCCACGTCTCATCCATTGTCACAACCGACGAAAAGAAAGTCCCATTCATGCTGTCGTTGCGCGTCAACATTGCTTGGCAACATGCCACATGGGCAGACATGTGGTCGTCTGTCAGCATTCGTGGCACCCACCTGGATGACACTTTTCGCATTTTCAGGTCGTCATGCAGGATTGTGTGCACACAACCCACAGAAATGCCAACTCTGGAGGCGATCTGTTCAACAGTCATTCGGCGATCCTCCAAAACAATTCTCTCCACTTTCTCGATCATGTCGTCAGACCGGCTTGTGCGAGCCCGAGGTTGTTTCGGTTTGTTGTCACACGATGTTCTGCCTTCATTAAACTGTCGCACCCACGAACGCACTTTTGACACATCCATAACTCCATCACCACATGTCTCCTTCAACTGTCGATGAATTTCAATTGGTTTCACACCACGCAAATTCAGAAAACGAATGATTGCACACTGTTCAAGTAAGGAAAACGTCGCCATTTTAAGTATTTAAAACATTCTCATTCTCGCCGCTGGCGGTAAAATTCCATCTGCCGTACGGTGCTGCCATCTCTTGGATGTATTGACAATGAACGCGGCCACATTTTAAAAAATGCGCATTAGAACTCGAATGCACCTCGTATTCTATTATCTGTCAGCAACAGTCTTCTCAGCTTGTGCGAACTGGTAAACTGCAATCGTTTATTTTTATTTTATGCACGGTTAGTTCCGTGATGAAATAAAATCTTGATTTCATCATTACGGTCGTTTTTCACATCATATATAGCGAGGATGAAATTTTGCTGTCTACTATTCCGTTGCTACGTCCAGTTATTAACAACGGTCCAACGTAACTCCAGAGATAACTCATGTTGGAGTAAATGTTTTTTAATGCGCCGTAATACTAGTTTGAACTAATCACTCTTCACTGTCCATTATTTATGTACTCACTTAGTCGCTTAAAATGTTTAAAGAATCAAGTGTCGGTCGCGGTGGCCAAGCGGTTCTAGGCGCTTCAGTACAGAACCGCGATGCTGATACAGTCGCAGGTTCGAATCCTGCCTCGGGCATGGTTGTGTGTGATGTTCCTAGGTTAGTTAGGTTTAAGTAGTTCTAAGTCTAGGGGACTGATGACCTCAGATGTTAACTCCCATAGTTCTTAGAGCCATTTGAACCCATTTTTTTTAAAGAGTCAATCAACTTGCAACCGAGCGAGGTGGCGCAGTGGTTATCACACTGGACTCGCATTCGGGAGGACGACGGTTCAATCCCGTCTCCGGCCATCCTGATTTAGGTTTTCCGTGATTTCCCTAAATCGTTTCAGGCAAATGCCGGGATGGTTCCTTTGAAAGGGCACGGCCGATTTCCTTCCCAATCCTTCCCTAACCCGAGCTTGCGCTCCGTCTCTAATGACCTCGTTGTCGACGAGACGTTAAAAAACACTAACCACCACCCCAACTTGCATTAATACACATTGCATTTTCTGTTTAATGAGTTAGGCGACATGTAAGATTTACCTTTTGACTTGGATTTTATTGTTCTTTCCGTAATTGATTGTTTGTCTCTGCAACACAAGCACGCCGATATGTCATTTACTATCAACTTCTGTTCAGTTCAGTAATCGTGGCGCTGACGACGACTTTTGACTAATCGGTGTACTTGTCTTTCTTCGTGTCTTCGTTTTATTGTGTCCTACTCAAGACTACAAATTGTTTTTCTGTCGTTGATCCATTGCTCTCAAGGTTTGTAACTGTTCATCAGTACGAAGGCTAAGTCCGATAAACCAATATCATTCAACTCAAGTCTAACACTCCTCTTGCTATACCGTCACGTTGAGAACGGTAAAGATTAACTTTCTTCAGTCGAATGACTGAGCGATACTTCAATATCTATCTCACGAATTATCAAACTTCCAAAACTGAAACAATCTAATAGCTTTTTCATCTAGACAACTATAGCAAAAGTACTATAGAGCGACTCAAGAGCAACTAACTGAACATTTCCACATCCGCGTTGGATTGTAGTCGCATTGAATTTCCTTTTCGATGCGGCTATAACTCTCTTCCATGATAAATGTTATCTTTGACTGAATTACTTTCTTGGACTTAACCTTCGTTCATATAATTTTGAATTTTTACTTTAAATGTTCGACAAAGAATCTATGATAATCCTTTCCTTTTATCCCCCCTTTTTGTATACTATTCTCAGTATTTGAATAATATAGGTGTTAATCAAAATATGACCAGTGTTGATTTTATCGTCAATAGTTGCCGTCATTGTCAAGATGACTCGCCTCCCTACTTTAAGTTTCCACAAAGTTTGTTGATTGGAGTTTTCTGTCCTTGGGGCGTTACAAGAGGCAGGAACGCTAGCCTTAGCGGACGTTGGAAACTGACGCTACGAAATTGAATATTTTTGCGGAATATATTCCTAGAGTTGTAACACGCTACACAAATAAAACATACATTTTGCAGACGAAGACGTACAAATGGTTCACCTCTATGGCTAACCAGAGTTAGAGATTTGACACTAATGACTACCCTGACAGTGTCGTGAGACATTCTTTCTTTTATATGCTGTGTTCTGGAGTGGGTATCCTGCGGATAGCGGAACAGTTGCTCAAATGAAAAATTTATACCATTAGAGGCAATGTTTGAGATTCCAGGCTCGAGGCTTGAATCTAATTTTCGAGTGTAATCGAGAGATGTTGTATTATGGTTAAGATATTTGATCTCATCTTCCATTAATGCATCGTAGAATAAAAATAGTGGTCAGTACGTCACCCTGAGCAAAACCTCTACAAGTCTGGTATTGGTTATTTTCATTTCATGTCTCGTACAATGTTATTACCAAACAGACATTCCAGTGTCACAATCCCAGATTACTGGAAGGCAAATGAGAAGAATTTGGGTCGACGTTAGTCCTTACTTTGTCACTCAAAGAGGCAAATTATTCAGTCATAAAAATATTTGATCAAGTGTACGATGACATAAAATTTCTGTCAGTAGATAAAACAACTTCAAAAAATCTCTGGTACAATTTTTTTTTTTTTTTTTTGTGAAGAGCTGCAGACATGTTAATGGTCACTTAGGAAATATATTCGATTTGTAAGCCAATTCACACGTTTTTGGTTTAGTGAAATATCGTGATCGTGATCTATGGACCAAGCGAATAATTCATTACATTACTGACAATGTAAGCCACCCGCTTGTCTTAGCAGGTAATTGATTCCTAGTTTCCATGGAATTTCTAACATCTTACTTCATAGTTCACTGTCGAAGGCTTTCTCCAATCAGACCTGATCTATAACTATATCCTAATTTTTTAAAATTATTTCTTCCTTCATTGAATGGACACGCAGGATCGACTGCTAGCAACAAATAGCTTGTTGCTATTTTGCTCTACACGCTCCTAGTTAACAATCTGAGATGTTAAACTGATGCTGCGTGATTGTATCATTCATAAGTTATTCTACTGTTCGATGAGACGATACAGACTACGGGCAAGGGACTAAAGATGTTTCTTTTTCCGAGCCATCAATTTTCCGACAAGTCTGATGCTGCACTCCACGATTTCCTCTCATGTGCCAACCTCTTCATCTATGAGTAGCACTTGCAACCTACGCACGTCCTCAGTTATTTGATGTATGTTACAATCCTTGTCTTTCTCTGAATAAGTATCTAAATCCGCTAGCAGTGTATTAACTCATAAATAGTGGCCTTCACACCAGATGAATTGTTTGAACGCAGACAACCAATTATGCTCACAAAGCTCACCTAACGTCTGTGGCTATGCCAGTGTTGCTCAATTTTTCGTCATAAGTACTTTGCAGTTCCGCGCTCTTCGCCCTTGACAACAGTGTCTCTTATATACTTAAATTTATATCGTTCATTCGCAATATTCCTGAAGAGTGCTCTATCTTCGCGTGCCCAATACTACTCCCTTAAGTTACAGTTTCGTCGCATTTTTCTCTTAGTGCTTGTGGTTTTGATACTGTTCAACGTTTGTTTCTAGACTTTCTCAAAGATTTGATCTGCTGCCTCTTTTCCACATACTATACGCTACAGTATCAGTTATTTTAGTTACCCACGCCTTTTCCTTAAATACAAATTCTCTTATTAAGCCTTTTCTCTAAATATTATTACTTCTCTCTCTGTTTTATTCCATACCTCTTCTCTTGCACTATCCTTCGAGTTCGCTCTTTGTCACAAGATCCCAGTCTCTGTGAATACCGAGTTCGTAAAGTAGCTTCTACATCTACATCTACATCCATACTTCGCAAGCGGAGGGTACGTTGAGTACCTCTATCGGTTCTCCCTTCTATTCCAGTCTCGTATTGTTCGTGGAAAGAACGATTGTCGGTATGCCTCTGTGTGGGCTCTAATCTCTCTGATTTTATCCTCATGGTCTCTTCGCGAGATATACGTAGGAGGGAGCAATATACTGCTTGACTCTTCGGTGAAGGTATGTTCTCGAAACTTTGACAAAAGCCCCTACCGAGCTACTGAGCGTCTCTCCTGCAGAGTCTTCCACTGGAGTTTATCTATCATCTCCGTAACGCTTTCGCGATTACTAAATGATCCTGTAACGAAGCGCGCTGCTCTCCGTTGGATCTTCTCTATATCTTCTATCAACCCTATCTGGTATGGATCCCACACTGCTGAGCAGTATTCAAGCAGTGGGCGAACAAGCGTACTGTAACCTACTTCCTTTGTTTTCGGATTGCATTTCCTTAGGATTCTTCCAATGAATCTCAGTCTGGCATCTGCTTTACCGACGATCAACATTATATGATCATTCCATTTTAAATCACTCCTAATGAGTACTCCCAGATAATTTATGGTATTAACTGCTTCCAGTTGCTGACCTGCTATATTGTAGCTAAATGATATGGGATCTATCTTTCTGTGTATTCGCAGCACATTACACTTGTCTACATTGAGATTCAATTGCCATTCCCTGCACCATGCGTCAATTCGCTGCAGATCATCCTGCATTTCAGTACAATTTTCCATTGTTACAACCTCTCGATATACCACAGCATCATCTGCAAAAAGCCTCAGTGAACTTCTGATGTCATCCACCAGGTCATTTATGTATATTGTGAATAGCAACGGTCCTATGACACTCCCCTGCGGCACACCTGAAATCACTCTTACTTCGGAAGACTTCTCTCCATTGAGAATGACATGCTGCGTCCTGTTATCTAGGAACTCCTCAATCCAATCACACAATTGGTCTGATAGTCCATATGCTCTTATTTTGTTCATTAAACGACTGTGCGGAACTGTATCGAACGCCTTGCGGAAGTCAAGAAACACGGCATCTACCTGTGAACCCGTGTCTATGGCCCTCTGAGTCTCGTGGACGAATAGCGCGAGCTGGGTTTCACATGACCGTCTTTTTCGAAACCCATGCTGATTCCTACAGAGTAGATTTCTAGTCTCCAGAAAAGTCATTATACTCGAACACAATACGTGTTCCAAAATTCTACAACTGATCGACGTTAGAGATATAGGTCTATAGTTCTGCACATCTGTTCGACGTCCCTTCTTGAAAACGGGGATGACCTGTGCCCTTTTCCAATCCTTTGGAACGCTACGCTCTTCTAGAGACCTACGGTACACCGCTCCAAGAACTACGATGCGCCACTCCTTGGCTGTGTTATGATTATCCCACTACCAGATAATTCCAGCGATGTGCTGTTTTCAAATGCTGACTTTGTAAGCAACATAAAACACATATTACATACATCACATAACAGCATATGTTTAAAAAATTTATCAGTCTATCAGTATTACTTAGGCTATATGTACTATCATGCTCAAAAGTATCCACGCGACCGGATTTGTGTTCCGCCTGAGTAATATGCGGCCCACATAACATTATTTTCGTGGGGTACTTAAACTCCCCCCCCCCCCCCCCCCCCCGCCGTGAACCATGGACCTTGCTGTTGGTGGGGAGGCTTGCGTGCCTCAGCGATACAGATAGCCGTACTGTAGGTGCAACCACAACGGAGGGGTATCTGTTGAGAGGCCAGACAAATGCGTGGTTCCTGAAGAGGGGCAGCAGCCCTTTCATTAGTTGCAGGGGCAACAGTGTGGATGATTGACTGATCTGGCCTTGTAACACTAACCATAACGGCCTTGCTGTGCTGGTACTGCGAACGGCTGAAAGCAAGGGGAAACTAAAGCCGTAATTTTTCCCGAGGGCATGCAGCTTTACTGGATGGTTAAATGATGATGGCGTCCTCTTGGGTAAAATATTCTGGAGGTAAAATAGTCCCCCATTACGTCGTTATCAGGAGAAAGAAAACTGGCGTTCTACGGATCGGAGCGTGAAATGTCAGATCCCTTAATAGGGCAGGTAGGTTAGAAAATTTAAAAAGGGAATGGATAGATTAAAGTTAGATATAGTGGGAATTAGTGAAGTTCGGTGGCAGGAGGAACAAGACTTTTGGTCAGGCGAATACAGGATCATAAATACAAAATCAAATAGGGGTAACGCAGGAGTAGCTTTAATAATTAATAGGAAAATAGGAGTGCGGGTAAGCTACTACAAACAGTATAGTGAACGCATTATTGTGGCCAAGATAGACACGAAGCCCACGCCTACTACAGTAGTACAAGTTTATATGCCAACTAGCTCTGCAGATGACGAAGAAATTGAAGAAATGTATGATGAAATCAAAGAAATTATTCAGATAGTGAAGGGAGACGAAAATTTAATAGTGATTGGTGACTGGAATTCGGTAGTAGGATAAGGGAGAGAGGGAAACGTAGTAGGTGAATATGGATTGGGGCTAAGAAATGAAAGAGGAAGCCGCTTGGTAGAATTATGCACAGAGCACAACTTAATCATAGCTAACACTTGGTTCAAGAATCATGAAAAAAGGTTGTATACATGGAAGAACCCTGGAGATACTGACAGGTTTCAGATAGATTAAATACTGGTAAGACAGAGATTTAGGAACCAGGTTTTAAATTGTAAGACATTTCCAGGGGCAGATGTCGACTCTGACCACAATATATTGGTTATGAACTGTAGATTAAAACTGAAGAAACTGCAAAAGGTGGGAATTTAAGGAGATGGGACCTGGATAAACTGAAAGAACCAGAGGTTGTACGGAGTTTCAGGGAGAGCATAACGGAACAATTGACAGGAATGGGGGAAAGAAGTACAGTAGAAGAAGAATGAGTAGTTTTGAGGGATGAAGTAGTGTTGGCAGCAGAGGATCAAGTAGGTAAAAAGACAAGGGCTAGTAGAAATCCTTGGGTAACAGAAGAAATATTGAATTTAATTGATGAAAGGAAAAAATATAAAAATGCAGTAAATGAAGCAAACAAAAAGGACTACAGACGTCTCAAAAATGAGATCGACACGAAGTGCAAAATGGCTAAGCAGCGATGGCTAGAGGACAAATGTAAGGATGTAGAGGCTTATCTCATGAGGGGTAAGATAGATACTGCCTACAGGAAAATTAAAGAGACCTTTGGAGAAAAGAGAACCACTTTCATGAATATCAAGAGCTCAGATGGAAACCCAGTTCTAATCAAAGAAGGGAAAGCAGAACGGTGGAAGGAATATATGGAGGGTCTATACAGGGGCGATGTTCTTGAGGACAATATTATGGAAATGGAAGAGGAGGTAGATGAAGATGAAATGGGAGAAATGATACTGCGTGAAGAGTTTGACAGAGCACTGAAAGACCTAAGTCGAAACATGGCCCCGGGAGTAGACAACATTCCATTAGATCTACTGACAGCCTTGGGAGAGCCAGGCCTAACAAAACTCTACCATCTGGTGAGCAAGATGTATGAGACAGGCGAAATTCCCTCAGACTTCAAGGAGAATATAATAATTCCGATCGCATAAAAGCAGGTGTTGACAGATGTGAAAATTACTTAACTATCAGTTTAATAAGTCACAGCTGCAAAATACTAACGCGAATTCTTTAGAGACGAATGGAAAAACTGGTAGAAGGCGACCTCGGGGAAGATCAGTTTGGATTCCGTAGAAAAGTTGCAACACGTGAGGTAATACTGACCCTACGACGTATCATAGAAGCTAGATTAAGGAAAAGCAAACTTTCGTTTCTAGCATTTGTAGACTTAGAGAAAGCGTTTGACAATGTTGACTGGAATACTCTCTTTCTAATTCTGAAGGTGGCAGGGGTAAAATACAGGGAACGAAAGGCTATTTATAATTTGTACAGAAACCAGATGGCAGTTATAAGTGTTGAGGGACATGAAAGGGAAGCAGTGGTTGGGAAGGGAGTGAGACACGGTTGTAGCCTATCCCCGATGTTATTTAATCTTTATATTGAGCAAGCAGTGAAAGAAACAAAAGAAAAATTCGGTGTAGGTATTAAAATCCATGGAGAAGTAATAAAAACTTTGAGGTTTGCAGATGACATTGTAATTCTGTCAGAGACAGCAAAGGACTTGGAAGAACAGTTGAACGGAATGGATAGTGTCTTGAAAGGAGGATATAAGATGAACATCAAGAGAAGAAAAACGTGGATAATGGAATGTAGTCGAATTAAGTCGGGTGATGCTGAGGGAATTAGATTAGGAAATGAGACACTTAAAGTAGTACAGGAGTTTTGCTATTTTGGGAGCAAAATAACTGATGATGGTCGAAGTAGAGAGGATATAAAATGTAGACTGGCAATGGCAAGGAAAGCGTTTCTGAAGAAGAGAAATTTGTTAACATCAAATATAGATTTAAGTGTTAGGAAGTCATTTCTGAAAGTATTTGTATGGAGTGTGGCCATGTATGGAAGTGAAACATGGACGATAACTAGTTTGGACAAGAAGAAAATAGAAGCTGTCCAAATGTGGTGCTACAGAAGAATGCTGAAGATTAGATGGGTAGATCACATAACTAATGAGGAGGTACTGAATAGGATTGGGGAGAAGTTTGTGGCACAATTTGAATAGAACAAGGGATCGGTTGGTAGGACATGTCCTGAGGCATCAAGGGATCACCAAATTAGTATTGGAGGGCAGCGTGGAGGGTAAAAATCGTAGAGGGAGACTAAGAGATCAGTACACTAAGCAGATTCAAAAGGATGTAGGTTGCAGTAGGTACTGGGAGATGAAGAAGCTTGCACAGGATAGAGTAGCATGGAGAGCTGCATCAAACCAGTCTCAGGACTGAAGACCACAACAACAACAACAACCTTAAATCTCTTTTCTGTAGAATAGTTTTGAGTGTAAGAACAGTTACTGCAAAAGAGCATTAGCGACATAGCTCGGTATGACAATCATTGCAGCCAAGTACCACGATAATGTAAATATCAAGAAACACGTTATTAGAGATGACTCTGTCTTTAACGCTTGCAAACTTAAATTTATTACAATAAATTAAATTTCGGAATGCTAGCTTGAGATTGAAATTACATGACCGGGGACTCCTGTCCAGCAAACTTCTGTTTCCGTTAACTAAACACGAACGACCTGAAATGTGGTTTAACTCTCAAGCTACAAATAGTAAACGAGTTTAAACGTAAAATGAAGTGACGTGAAGTCTGCGTTGGACGTCCATCTGAACACAACACCTAGTCTAATGTTATCTACGTGCAATCAAATGTTAAGTGTCGAAAGTTTCCAACAGTAATGAGATGGCTGAATGTGAAACGCTGAGACAAAAACTTTTGCTTTACCGAGATTCGCAGTCGGCACCTATCGCTGTCGTTTCTTAGCCTCGAACTGAGGTTGAGTATCAGCTTATTTCAACAGTAGCGACATGAGCGCACATTTGAACTGCAAATACAGTGACAAAAAGTGCTGTACGGATTGGGAGTCGAGCACCATACAAATCATCGTTGTTGGCTTTACACACGAAGAGACATTATAAAAATCATGATGAATTTTCACCTGTAATTAGATAAGCACATGCAACGGCATTAAATGACTTATAGAAATCTTGTGCCAGACCAGGACTCGAACCCAAACAAGTGCCTTTCGTGGGGACCTTGAGGAGTTTGGAAACTTGGAGAAACAACAAAACGATGGAACTGCATCATCCCAAAGCGGTCCATTCCCCCCGAAAGGAGAGATCTGAGTTCTAATCCTAGTCTAGCACCTATATTTTCGACGTCTCAAGTACAATTACAGTTAGAGATGAGTGCCCTCTTACCTTACATGAAGATTGTTTTATCAATAAAATTAAAGTAAGGAAAGCTTACATGTGACAGAGTTTTTTCTGCTTGCGGCCACTTTCCGCCTGTATCATCGTCCAACCTATAACCTCCTCCCCTCCCCCCTCCCCCCTCCGTTAGTCGGTAGCGAAGTTCAATGTGAATTTTAAACCACGGTGCAACCCTACGGTGTTCAGTTCGCGTTATCAGAGGAGTCCGTTTGTGGTTGTTAAATTTGATTGTCTAAAGTGTGAATCGAGCACAGACGATGCTGACCTATAATTTTGTCATAGCAAAAGAAGTCTCCACATTGAATGAGAATTCTCACTGGAGGTGGGTTACAGCCTGTTGAAAACATTAATTTCCTTTTTCTTCCGCACCACCATTCACCAGGTGCCTCGGTTTCCCAAAGTGTACTTCCGACTTGATGCTTTAATCACTGATGTAAAATCACATAAGGGCCATGTGAAAAAACTGGCAACACTGTACGATGTGGAAATTTCTGCACTAAGTGTTGCTTCCCACTTAATTTACGATGGAGTATGTATTTACGTTCTAATTGTAGCCGGCCGATGTGACCGAGCGGTTCTAGGCGCTTCAGTCCGGAACCGCGCTGCTGCTACGGTCGCTGGTTCGAATCCTGCCTCGGGCATGGATGCGTGTGACTTCCTTAGGTTAGTTAGGTTTAAGTAGTTCTAAGTCTAGGGGACTGATGACCTCATGTTAAGTCCCATAGTGCTTGGAGCCATTTGAAACATTTTTCGAATTGTTAATCTGACGCAGTATAAACGCAAAGCCTAGATATGAAGGGGAGTCATTTCTTAATTTTTTTTAAAGCGCTGTTCATCTCGTACAACTGACCAGAAAAAGTGTTGGGGCCCTTTTCTCATGGAGCATACAATTTGGAGTATATTGAAGTATGTAATCTACTACGGCAAAATTTACCAAAAGTAAGTTGGTGTGTTAGTTAGAGGCAATTTTGTTTGGCTGTTGTCACACTGGTTCCTATAAGTATATTTATCAATTGCTATTTTTTATTTGAGCTTCTACAGTTGTTACTGCGATGACTTACTGAATGTGATACAGTTGACGGTTTGAAAGAACGTTGCTTAAGCATTAGCAAACGGAGCATGAAGCGGAGAAAAAGTTTGAGATTTGTGACGTTTAGTTCCCTTTGCTTTTCTTAGAGGGCTGCAGGCAAAGGACGCAGCTGGAAATATTTGTGGGGTTTATGGGGTAAGTGCTTAGCAGAAACTACCTCAGTTTTTTTTTCGTTTCAAGTAGAACCGTTTCGATGTGAATTATTTGTCATATGCGTTCGTTAAATAGCTCCAGGAAACTGCCGGGATGGCTCCTTTGAAAGGGCATTGCCAGCTTCCTTCTCCATCCTTGCCTACTCAGAGCTTGTGCCTCCGTCTCTAATGACTTCGTTGTCGACGGGATGATAAACACTAATCTCTCCCTCTCAAAGAAACCAGCAGACTTTGATGAAGGACGTTTGTAAGATTTTCGTTAGTGGTCCGCTTCAGCGTACCGAATATTGGCAAATTTTATAAATTGCGACCACTTAGCCTCCGTGACACACTTGCATTCACTGGGCAAAGTTGTGGCAAAAGAAAAAAAAAGGTAAGAATAGGGTTAAAAATGCTGTTCACTATCAGGTCATTAAAGAGGCAGCAGAAGCAAGGATTGGGAAGAATGTGGAAAGAGATCAATTTTGCCCTTTCAAAGGAAAGATTTCTTCATTCGTCTTAAGCGATTTAAGGAAATAATGGAAAACATAATCAATCTTGGTCAGACAAGGTTCTGTCGTCCTGGTTTTGACATATTTATGTGACCCCAAATTTGTTTAGTTAAGCTATAGCCGACGAGCAATAGCAACATGAGACAAACTGAAGTGTGTAAGGGCTATTTTGGAAGTATTATGAAGCTTTTTCCGTAGTCCCAACATAAAACGTTTTTACAATCAGCGTTGTTAACTGAGTCAGATTCGTCCGCAAGTATTGCAGTATTTAACATGGCAGTTTGTTCTAACAGTTATATTTCGATAGTTGTTTTATGAACGTTCTGATAGCCTAGAAGTGTCGATACTGGGAAACAACAGCTACAAGCAAAATGCACAACAATTCTGTCTCACGCTCTCTTAGGTAAACTTCTTTCTGTTACTTAAGTTTGTCTCTGGGATAAGCTACATAAAAATTGAAAAGTTATACATCAGGCGCTTTCCGCTGTTATTGGTATGAAGCATTATCTGCATCTACATCTACATCTACATGGTTGCCCTGCAATTCACATTTAAGTGCCTGGCAGAGGGTTCATCGAACCATTTTCATACTACTTCTCTGCCGTTCCACTCTCGAATGGCGCATGGGAAAATGGAACACCTTATTTTATTATGATGCTAATTTCTCTCTACGTAGGTGAGTGTCAACAAAATATTTTCGCATTTGGAAGAGAAAGTTGGTGATTGAAATTTCATAAATAGATCTCCCCGCAAAGAAAACCGCCTTTCAGTGACTGCTACCCCAACTCGCGTATCATATCAGTGACACTCTCACCCCTATTGCACGATAACACGAAACGATGTCCTCAGTCAATCCTACCTGGTAAGGATCCCACACCGCGGAGCAGTATTCCAGGAGAGGAGGGACAAGTGTAATGTAGGCTGTTCCTTTAGTGGGTTTGTTGCATCTTCTAAGTGTCCTGCCAACAAAGCGCAGTCTTTATTTCGCCTTCCCCACAATATTATCTGTGTGGTCTTTCCAATTTAAGTTGCTCGTAATTATAATTCCTAGGTATTTAGTCGAATTGACAGCCCTTAGATTTGTGCGGTTTATCGTATACCCAAAATTTATCGGATTTCTTTTAGTACCCATGTGGATGACCTCGCACTTTTCATTGTTTAGTGCCAATTGCCACTTATCGCACCATACAGAAATTCTCTCTAGAACGTTTTGTAATTGGAATTGATCGACTGATGATTTTACTAGACGGTAAATTACAGCGTCATCTGCAAACAATCTAAGGGGGCTACTCAGATTATCACCTAGATAATTTATGTAAATCAGGAACAGCAGAGGACCTATGACACTACCTTGCAGAACGTCAGATATCACTTATGCAGTTGCATTTTAGTTGTAACGAATGGATTATACGTTTAGTTCCTTTGGTTTTTATGGACCAAATGACATTGTTGGTTAAGAACGACATGTTCGAGACATTACTGTCAGCGTTTTGTGTTTCTTGTTCCATATTCTGATCACATCTGCTTTTTCCTTCTTATTATCCGAAGCTGGAATCGAACTTACACAGCATCAGTTCACGTGTTTCCATTTGAGCCCTATTTTTTGGTCATTGTACAAGATTTCCGTTCACAGTTTGTTTTTATGATTTGAACTACACTACCTGACAAAAAAGTGAAGAACGAAGCACACTTGATCACAAGTCAGCCTAATTTCGTACAGATACACACCATCGGCGTATATGTAAACGATTCTCTGGGGTAACTAGGACAGTCACCTGAGTGCGTTTGCGTTGTTCGAGTTTAGTGTTGTTACCATGCCTGGTAAGGTACATAAGAGGCGCGAACAGCATCAGATGTTGAGTGGACACTCTGACGGACACAGACATGCTGCGTCTCATGTGACACTGTGTTATCAGCAAACAAAAATGAGATTTTCACTCTGCAGCGGAGTGTGCGCTGATATGAAACTTCCTGGCAGATTAAAACTGTGTGCCCGACCGAGACTCGAACTCGGGACCTTTGCCTTTCGCGGGCAAGTGCTCTAACAACTTTTTTTTTTAAATTAGATAGTTCACAAACACTAAATGAAATGCATCCTCTGCAAAAACAAAAAATCATTCTAAAACAAATCACAAATGTAAAGGAACAGGGATACAGGGATGTCGTTGTTATTTATTTATTTATTTATTTTTCATAAGGATCACTCTGTTAATAGGAAAATGTAGATCATTTCATGGTATAGTATGAGCATTATATATGGAGCGGTGAGAGAAGCAGGAGGTTCATTATCAGCTGTCAAATGTGCACACCGACTGCACCCGGCACATCCCAACTGCGTGGGGGGTCGAGGAAGACTGCCTGAAGATAGCTGGCAAAGGTTTTCCGATAGTGTGACCATCTATGTACCTCATTGTGGGCTTGCTGCAAGAAATACCAAAAGTCGAGTCGCGACTTGGCAGCGTCCCCATAGAGGTACGCGATCGTCCAACCTTTGACCCAGATGATCGAGTGTGATTTAGTAGCCGGAAAATAGTCACTCTCCGGATGTAAGAAGGAAGCAGGTGTAATATGTTGCGGGGTCACACGGAGGTAGCAAGCCACCATCTGTCTTCCTAGGAGCCATACGTCCTCCACCGCGATACAAGTTAAGCGGTGATGGTCGTCATCCACTTGGCGACATTTCGGGCATAGTGGAGTGTCCACTAGCCCAATTGCATAGAGTCGTTCGTTGGTGTTGAACTTGCCACAGGTGACAGAGAACCACAGTGCCCGAACGAAGGTAGGAAGGAATTTTTGATGCACATGTCTCCAAATCTTCGGCCAATGGAACTTGGGGTGTTTGAGTTCAATGACATTACGACTTATCCGTCGTTGCAGCCAAACATAAAAATCCTTCGCGCATGGTGGTCTCGTGCGCGGAAGCTCGTCTCTGACATAACTAAGTTCCACGATAAATGTTGATACATGCGCAAAATGTGGCGTAATGTTGCCCACCGCTACCGGAGGTGTGAGGGACGCTGGAACTAGGAGATCCAGTAGGCGGGATGTAAGGGAATCACGCCCGCTACGCCATTGCTTGTACATCGTGGTTAGAAGGAGCGCCGTCGCTCGGCAGTGAACATTCGTAAGTCCGAGTCCCCCCTTGTCCGTAGGGAGCGTGAGCGTTTCGTATCGCACCTTGAGGGGCGATCCAATCATCACAAAATAGCCTAGTGCTGATTGAAGTCGACGTCCGAGCGTGAGTGGTAGGGGCAGGATCTGCGAAATATGCACCATTCGAGAAACCACATAAGTGTTCAGATATTCGACTCGCTGCAAAGAATCAAGGCGCCGTAGGAGATGTTGTCGGACCATGGTACGTGTTGTCTGTAAAATACGTCGGTAGTTAACTGCCGCAGTATGTTTTACAGATGAGGTAAAGTCTATGCCGAGATAGCGGAATCGTTGCACATAAGGAAACGGACTGATTTCTTCTGGTGTAAGGCCCCTTCCAACCGGCATTGCTGCCGATTTGTTCATGTTCACTGCACTACCCGCCGTCACACTGTGGTCCAACAACAGTTCAAGGACCGTCTTCACCTCTTCTTCAGAACGAACGAGCAGCAGGAGGTCGTCCGCATAGGCACGACATTTGAAGGTGTAGCCCCGCAGTTCCATCCCAGAAAGAGAATTTGTTAGCCTCCCAATTAATGGTTCCAACGCTATCGCGAACAGCAGCATCGAAAGAGGGCAGCCCTGGCGAATGGATCGTCGAATTTGAATGGGCCCTGCTATACGCCCATTAACCTGTACCAAGGATTGTGCGCCCCCATAAATCCTTCTAATGAGACCAGTAAAACGGTCTGGAAATCCCATTTGTTCCAGTACAGCGTACAGATAGTTGTGGCGCACCTTATCAAAAGCACTGTCAAAATCAACCGCCACCATCGCCGCTTTAAGCCGGCACTCCTCCGCCAGCGCTATCACATCACGGCATTCGCCAGTAGCTGTTTGCACATTCACCGATCCACCCGGTATCGTCTGTTCTGGAGAGAGAACGCTACGAATTAACATACGACATCGGGACGCTAGCAACCGTGCAAAGATCTTATAGTCGGCATTAAGCAGGGTGATGGGGCGATAATGTGTGACCGTAATTCCTGGCTTCGGTTTATGTACTGGCACCAAGAGGCCTTCCATGAAAGCCGGTGGAATAGGCGCATCGGAATTTAACATCTCGTTGTACATTTCCGTCCATCGCGGTGCCATTTCGTTGCGAAATTCTCGATAAAATTCAGCAGGAAGTCCATCAATGCCTGGGGACCGATTCAACGCACCCTTTGCAATCGCATCATGTACTTCCTCACAGCTAATGGCTTCCAGTAAGGTTCCCGCGGCTTCCACCGTCAGTGTACGGGAGACGTACGTGGCTATACGTTCGAGGTCATTGACAGGGGCTGCTTCTTCCCGATAGATGTGTTGGTAATGGTCGACGAATGCAGAGACAATGTCCGCTTGACGCGTCACTCTTCGGTCTTCGCGGGTAATTAATTCCCGTACCAAAACGCGTCGTCGGTGCTTTCGTTCATTCACGACGTGGTGCATGGAAGGAATCTCGTGCATTATCGTATCGTGACATCTGGCGCGCACCATGGTTCCCTGAAGATGTTTCCGAGCTAAAGCCACTAGTTTAGCTTTTATCCTTTTGCGTTCGATCCAGACGTCCTGTCCCGGCGGACCATCATTCAGGTCGCGCAGTGCTGCAAAATAAAAGTCGGTCGTACGGCGGCGCCATTCTGCCATCTCCCTGCTATATGAGATGAACGTACGGCGAAGCGCCGGTTTAGCACAAGTCAGCCACCAATCAAGCTTCGTCGCATACCTTCCAACCCTTCGCTCGCACATCGTCCATGTCTCAAGGATCCGGTGACGGCATTCAGGATCATGTAGATGTTGAATGTTTAATTTCCACGGGGCCTTACTGTTCCACACCTCTCGACGGGGAAGAAGCACCGTACAGATGCAAGCGCTGTGATCGGAAAATGCCAATGACCAGCGTTCCGCATCCTGGACATAATTTGCATGAGCGCGTGAGATATAAATGCGATCTAACCTGCTCGCCGAATGACTTGTCACATAGGTGTATCCCGGTGCATCTCCATGTCGTAATTCCCACGTGTCACTAAGTACAAGGTCGTTGACAACGATTCGCAACTCTTGGCTGATGTTTGCTTGCGGCCATTGGTCTTTCTGGCTGAGAACACAGTTGAAATCTGTTTTCTGTGGAAAAGTGGGGCAATGTCTTCTGCATAAAATCGCGCCCTTTCCCGCCGCCGATTGTTTCCCGACGGTGCATAAAGATTGATGATGCGTGTCCCAAACGTCGTGAAAGCCATTCCCCTGGCCGACGGAAGGTAACGCACGTTTTCCACTGGGAAGCCATCTCGCACGTAAACTGCCACCCCACTCCCATTGTGATCTCCATGTGACGAATAGGATTGGTAGCCTGCGATGTATGGGAGTGCAGCTATGTGGACTTCCTGCAGCAAAGCAATATCCACATCAGATGCCCAAATCGTTTCCTTCAGTAGGTGTATTTTGGCCGGTGAACGCACGTCATTTATATTTAATGTCGCAATACGGTTCGCATGGCGTTGAATCCCACTCTTTCGATGCGCAACACCATCTCCCTGCATCGGCGCTGGGGGCTGAGTTATAAGACGTTCTCTCGCCCCTCTCCCTACAACTTCAGCAATTGTTAGGCCGTCTTCGTGAGTGCCGGCTGCCTCTGTATGACGTCCGGCGCCTCCTCAATATCGTCATACCACATCTTTGCAGGCAGTGATATATTCGTGTCCATTGCCACAGCATCTGTGTCTGGAGACCCAACTGGTTGTGATTCCTCTTCAGCATCACGACGTCCCGGTACCGTCAATGTGACAGACCGCTGCGGGTCTGATCGAACAGTTTCCATCGCCTCATCCTGTTTCGTAGAGGCTGTTGTGTCGTCTTGGTCCACAGGCACATCGTCGTCGGGGCAAGGGGAGTCATCCCTAGGAGATGTCGTGCGACGGCGCCGTTTCCTCCTTTTCGGGGAACGTTGTTTGCGTGATCTTCCTTCCGTGTCCTCAGATTGTAGGGAATCACGGCTGCCCGACAGAAAAGCATCCATAGGAACAGGAAGTGTTTCGAGTCCCATCGTTGTACTTGGCGGGAGTTCGGTCGAAACTGATGTTGTCGTCACAGAGTGCGTTCCAGACGGAACAGCATCCGTAGTGGCTGGAACTGCTTCGTGTACTATAGGTGTGCTTGGTGTGAGGTCGGTCTCATCTAATATCGCCGTAGATTGTATGCTCGATGGAGCAGCATCCTCTGTCATCCCGACGTCTGCTACAAGGTTTCGGAGAGTGCCATCTTGATCTTCCACCAGGGCTGTGTCTTTTCGGTCATCAGCGGACGCAGTAATGGCTTTGGCATAGGTGATCGGTAGTACTGTCATCGCCGGCGACGGCTCCCGCACATCTGAAGGCAGTTGCGTAATCCGCCGTTGCATACAGTTCGACCTGAGGTGTCCCTCCTGGCCACAGCCAGAACATGTACGTGGTTGACCATCGTAAATCACCACCGCCCGACAACCACCAATTGTCAGATAGGACGGTACATGCTTCTGAAGATCAATAGTGATCTGTCGCACTCCGTTAAGAACTGGGTACTTGGCGAATTGTGTCCAGCGTTCTGCTGTGTGACCATGTACCGTGCCGTATGGCTTAAAAGCCTCGATAACTTCGTCAGCCGGGAGCTCAAATGGCAGCTCAAAAACACGTATTGTCCGTACACCCAGACCAGCATGTTCTACAGTTACCGTGCCGACGTTCCCGTCACTATGGCAAAATCGGAGACCTGCTTTTGTCGCCTGTAGAATTCTCTCACACGCCGCGTCATTTACCATCTTAACATACACCGTGGGACTAACGATGGACAGATGAATTCCGACAATATCGTTTGGCGGTATCTTGACGTCCTCTCGAATGAATCGTTCCACTGCTAAAGCCTTTGGTCGTTCGTAGTCTTTGCAGAAATTGAATCGTAATGTAGTTTTCCTGTACTTATTCGCCATGATCGTTGTTACTAGCCCGCGCGCAGACTAAGTCCACAAGTAAACAAACACTCGCACACGCCGCACAGGCGGAAGTATCGGACCTCCGCTTCGCACGGCCGCTAGCGCCGAACTGAACTGAGCTACCGAAGCACGACTCACGACCGGTACTCACAGCTTTACTTCTGCCAGTACCTCGTCTCCTACCTTCCAAACTTCTCATTCTGTAAACATCCCCCAGGCTGTGGCTAAGCCATGTCTCCGCAATATCCTTTCTTTCAGGAGTGCTAGTTCTGCAAGGTTCGCAGGAGAGCTTCTGTGAAGTTTGGAAAGTAGGAGACGAGGTACTGGCAGAAGTACGGCTGTGAGTGCCGGCCGTGAGTCGTGCTTCGGTAGCGCAGTTGGTAGAGCACTTGCCCGCGAAAGGCAAAGGTCCCGAGTTCGAGTCTCGGTCGGGCACACAGTTTTAATCTGCCAGGAAGTTTCAGCAAACAAAAAGTTTGCAAGGGGCTTGACTGTGGGCCTCCAGTCTACCATTTGGTCGAATCATTCAGTATCCCAATTTTTGGGGCATACAGATGTGACAGTGGTCCAGTGATGGCGTGCGAGGGGAACTTAGGGTAGAGATTATTGCAAGTTTCTGGTTGATCTCATGTTAGCACCAAAAAGAAGGAATCCCAAGCGCAACCTCTTCACATCTGCACCTGCCAAGCAATGGACTCCCCGCATAATTCCGTTTCGTCCCGCACCGCTGCTTGTAGAGTAGCAGCGACCGGACTACGGAATTAACGTCCAAGTGTAGACTGCCATTAACACGGAAACACAAACCACTGTCTTGGGAGTGGTGCCATGTCTGCGAAGGATGCACTGCTGGTTAATGGCATCGCACTGTGTTCGGCAATGAATCGTTGTTCTGCACCAAGTCGAATGACCATCGTCGGCGAGTATGGCAGTGACCAGGGGTGAAGTCTCATTCAAACACTGTTATGGAGAGGCACACCTCGTGTATTACTCCCGATATTGCAGTACAGAGCTGCTGCTTTTCAACAGGACAATGCTCGTTCGCACATGTCACGTGGCTCTACGAACTAAGTGCGTGATGTAAAGGGACTCCCATGGTCAGTAAGATCCCCAGATCAGTTTCCCATAGAACATAACTGTATGGAACCAGCTTGGACGTCAAATTCGTCCCAGTGTTAGTGCCGAGCATATGAAGGGCCAGTTTCAATAGCGGTAGGCCAGCTTGCCTCAACAGAGGATACAATGGCTATATGATAACCTTCTACATCTGCATCTACATTTATACTCCGCAAGCCACCCAACGGTGTATGGCGGAGGGTACTTTACGTGCCACTGTCATTACCTCCCTTTCCTGTTCCAGTCGCGTATGGTTCGCGGGAAGAACAACCGGAAAGCCTCCGTACGCGCTCGAATCTTTCTAATTTTACATTCGTGATTAAGTGATTAAGTAGGGGGAAGCAATATATTCGATACCCCATCCAGAAACGCACCCTCTCGAAACGTGGACAGCAAGCTACACCGTGATGCAGAGCGCGTCTCTTGCAGAGTCTGCCACTTGAGTTTGCTAAACTTCTCCGTAACGCTATCACGCTTACCAAATAACCCTGTGACGAAACGCGCCACTCTTCTTTGGATCTTCTGTATCTCCTCTGTCAACCCGACCTGGTACGGATCCCACACTGATGAGCAATACTCATGTATAGGTCAAACGAGTGTTTTGTAAGCCACCTCCTTTGTTGATGGACTACATTTTCTATGGACTCTCCCAATGAATCTCAATCTGGCACCCGCCTTACCAACAATTAATTTTATATGATCATTTCACTTCAAATTGTTCCGCACGCATACTCCCAGACATTTTACAGAAGTAACTGCTACCAGTGTTTGTTCCGTTATCATATAATCATACAATAAAGGATCCTTCTTTCTATGTATTCGCTATACATTACATTTGTCTATGTTAAGGATCAGTTGCCACTCCATGCACAAAGTGCCTATCCGCTGCAGATCTTCCTGCATTTCGCTGCAATTTTCTAACAGAATAAGTGCATGCGTCTAGACGAGAGATAGTGTAGCCTCATACTGATACAGTTTTTCCAGAGGAATCCCAGATTTCTAAATTAAATATCTCTAAAACTAAGACTGATTGATGACTGCAACAAACAATAAGTTTATCGTGAATGCTGTAAGAATGTTGTTCGGAAGTTTCGAAATACTTTTAAAAGTTGCTAACAGATGGCGCTGTAACCGCAGTATGTAGTGCTCATTAATAGTGCGCCGCGAATCAGAGCGACCATTTCCACCGTTGAAGCGTGGAAGGAATTTAGCGTATCAAGGAAAGAGGATGAAATCGTGTATTCGATTGATCAACGTGTTTTTCTGGTACTGGAATACCTCAGGTTAGAACACAGTTCTACGCCAACAAGCCGCAGTTTTCAAACACGGTTTAGTGTTCCAAACGAACTCAGTGCGATAAATATTCTCAAGCTCTTCATCATATTGCAAAGGACGGCCAGCGTGGCTGATGATCTAGTGGAAAATGTTGGTCCCAGGCAAACTGTAGTTCCTCCTGAAATTGTCGCCATGGTTTCAGGAATTACTCACAAATATGCAAGGAAATCTGTCTGAAGAACTGCAGGAGAGACTGCTTTGAAGCGTTCCAGCATGAACAAATACTGAGACAGACCCTACACGTGTTCCCATTCAAAATCCAACGCCACTAGGCCACACCTGTACGAGCAGAGCGACGGAGGGGTGACTTTGTGAACCAGATTCTCATAGTGATCGATAACGAAGGACTAGATGTTGGTTGCATCTGGTTCACTGATGAATCCCACTTTCACCCGAATGGAGTCGTGAATAAACAAAACTGGTGATTTTAGAGTTCCGAAAATTCCAATTTCTGGTGAAGCGAAACCACTGTTCTCTCAAACGTACCGTCTGGGCAGCGGTATGCAGCAGAGCCATTATTGGCCCTTCTTTCTTGCGAGGAAGGAATAGCGAACGTTACATTGCAATTTTGGAACAAACACAGCTAGCTCATAGTGGTGGACATTTGGAAAAGATGGTGGTGCGATTTTAAAGATTGCTTGCAGAGGGGGAGTTTAATTATGCCCACTTACAGTGTGCGAACTGCATAGTGAACAGCGCCATACGCTAGCAGCACTTCGACCTATTTCCGAACTTCTGTATAAAATTTATACTTATTTCACAATAAACATACCTTTTTTGCACTCTTGTATCGATTTTAGTTTTCGAGATATTTAATTTTGAAATCAGGGACTCATTCGCTGGCCACCCTGCAAGTGGGCTCGTACCCCCAAGTTGTTTGTAAATCTGACTCAATCTTGCAACCACTGAATTAAAATCAAATAACCTCTCAGTTCTGAAGTTTTATTTTGTTTCTTCCTCCCCTTATGAGAGTTTCTCTTTTTTTTCTCAGGTATTATACATATGTTGTTCGCCATTTACTTGTTTGTAATTTTCGTGTTTTGTAATCAGTCTTAAATTGTCTTTTCCTCTTTGTTATTGTGTTTTAGAGAAGGCGCCAATGAAAGCATACTTAACGAAAACTGACGTGATTAATATTATCAGGAATATTATTTACTCATAACGTTAATAGTGACTGCTTACGCTAAAAAACCATATCATTTCCGGCAAACGAGGTTTTTAGCTTGCACTACACATAAGACAGAAAAACAGAAATAACTACTACAGCTTCTGAAGAGGAGGACCACCCAAATAATATCACCTGATTTTGTTTATGAAGTTCGAGTAGCGGTCGGTGTATCCAGATATTATTGGAGCAACTGTGTCTTCGAAGCATGAGGCTCCCAGCTGCTAGTCAGCTTAACAAACACATTAGCTGTGTAAGCGTATTCTTCCTATCGCTGGGCTAATGGAGAAGTGGCAAAACAGAATATGTTTGGCAACTATGTGGCAATCGATTTACTTTCCGGGATGTTTCAGAATTATCCTGCAAAATTCACTTGATATTTTCTTGTCATTTCCAAGCAATAATCTGCATGATTCTCATTTAACATATAATATTGGGTCATCA
Source organism: Schistocerca cancellata (assembly GCF_023864275.1). Classification (NCBI taxonomy): domain Eukaryota; kingdom Metazoa; phylum Arthropoda; class Insecta; order Orthoptera; family Acrididae; genus Schistocerca; species Schistocerca cancellata. Next base: position 1,039,736,942 of record NC_064626.1, read on the forward strand.
TAACATAATTTGCTTCCAAGAAGATCGTTCCACACAGAATCGGCAACTAATCTCATATTGTACATTGTGAATTACCTGTTTTATCAACCACTATGGTAATGAGAGTGTGCTGGCAGCAGCACTGACGCGCCGCAGTAGCTCTTAATAATAATACTGCTGGCAATCTAGACGCTTTCACAGATTTTACCTCTTCTCTTACCGATATATTAGCTTCCAGATTGATAAGAAGTAAGGAAATTTTAATTTCTGTGTCTTAATTCTTCTTGCAAACTCGTTTTTATACCCCTTAGATCTAAAGGTGAAAATTTAATAAATTGCTGCAGCGAATCCTTGTTAAAACGTATATTTCTTTGCTTATACCGACATGATTTTTAGTTTTTTTGTGGAGGTATAATTTGATATACTTATGTGTGCCGCTGAATAATTATCTGGGTTTAAATTTGGATCTACAATCACATAGAGACGTACTCATTTTTCTGGTAGTCCCAAAACGCGTCTTGGGTCGGACACAGAACTTCACGTAGACAAAGTCTTCATTGAGGTCAAAAGTGTGTAATATCTTACTAGTTGGTGAAGTTTTTAGCAGGCACTTATTATGGATATTTTTCTGTTGATTGTTCGATAAGGAGCGAGAATGGTAAATGTTTGAACGTGCAAAATTAGAAGAACAGGTAGATTAGGAATGATCTTTTAGCCAACCAGAGTGCTTATGTGCATTTTCGTACAGTGTCGAAACTTGATGTAGTTTCCTTGGTCGTTTTTCTTAAATTGTGACCGGAAGTTGACTCATTGTTGGCAGATCCCAACTGTGATGGATGCATCCCTTGGATGCAGTACGTTACTCAAAGTACCGTCTTTGTGTTCAAAGACGCATAACATTACATTTTGTAGACTACCATTTGCTTTATTTTCTTTTTAAGAAGATAAAACACAGTGGTTTAAATTCCCAACTGACGATCCTCATTTAGGTTTTCATTAATCATTCAAGGAAAATGTGGAAGGGCACAGTGTATTTCCTTCCTCCTACATCCATTCCTGAAATGACCTCAGAGTCAACACGACATTTAACCCCAATCTTCCTTTCTTTCTTTTACCCCAATATTGCCAACCGTATGCAAGTGTCCAACGGAGAGTAAATGGTCGCATCAAATGTGCGAATAACTGGGTATACTGACTGGGACATTAGTGGTAATCCGTAAGTATTTCCTTCATCAAAACTCTTTGATCTTCCTGAATATGCCAAATAAGCCAAGTAGAAACAATTCTATCTGAAACGAGAAAATCGTTTTCTGACGTAATTTCTTCGTCGCACTTACACCATGCTCAGCCCAGCTGCCTCCGTTGCCTACAATCCTCTTTTAAATCGGAAGTGAACTAAATATCACAAAGGTTAGTTTTTTCCGTGTCACGCCCAATTTTTTAATACTTCAAGAACGACCCTTGTAACCCTTAAATGTGCCACACCCTATCCAAAAGTACATTTGTAGAACCTCAAACAAAAGAAGACGGTTGCTAACTATACTTACGGCAATCTGGTTCACAAAACGACAAAGAAAATCTTCACGAAACTGCCCACCAACCTACTTTTCTCACCTAAATTTTGTCCAAGTAGGTTACGTACTTCATTATTAACGTATGCTTTATGCGAAAAGGTCACAACGTGCTTGATTAAGCAGTTAGATGAGATGAAATGCGGCTTAAAAAATGAGGAGGATAGTGCGGCACGTATCTAAGCTCTGCTCTTACTATGCATTAGATTCACCACTGGAACATAGTTTGCAGTCAAATGCGCAGATTGGTTTTAGAATTGGTTTAGCGACTGAAAATGCTATATTCACTTCCCTCTGTGAGGTACTGGGTGGATTAACAAAAGTTTTCGAACGGTAGGCATCATTTTTTTTTAAATTTAAGTTTGGTGTTTGATTGTGCTGATCACAAAATATTGGTCCATATGACGGACATTATGGAATACGGGGAGTAGCTCACATTTGGTTCACCTCTTACTTTAAGAACAGGCAGCAAAAGGTCATTCTCCACAGTACTGAGAATGGCTATGATGTGGGGTCCGATCCGTGTTGGGGCCATTCCTGTTCCTTATTTATATAAATAATATGCCTTCTAGTATTAAAGATAATTTTAAAATATTTCTGTTTGCTGATGACACTAGCTTAGTAGTAAAGAATGCTGTGTGTAACATTGGTACTGTTTCAAATAGTGTAGTTCAAGAAATGTTCATGGTTTACAGAAAATAAACTAACGCTACATCACATCAAGACTCAGTTTTTACTGTTTCTAACATACAATTCAACAAAACTTGACGTTTTAATTACACAGAATTGGCATTAGATTAGTGAGACAGAGCAGTTCAAATTTCTAGGTGCTTAGATAAATGGTAAACTGTCGTGGAAAGCCCCTGTTAAGGATCTTGTTCAAAGACTTAATGCCGCCATTTTTATTACTCTAACGGTATCTGAAGTAAGTGGTAGTTCGATTCGAAAAGTAGTTTACTTTGCTTAATTTCATTCGGTTATGACATACGATATTTTATTTTGGGGTAACTCTCCCCATTCTCAAAGGGTATGGCTCACGCAGTAAGTGATGGAAGTTCCCGAATCTCTTAGTCTGGGTATTCCGACATTGGCATCTCAATATATATATTTTACTTTCGTCTTAATATATATATATATATATATATATATATATATATATATATATATATATATTTACTTCTTACTGTCGTCTTATATCAGCTTATACTCAAGAATTAGCAGCTTTCACTCAGCAAAAACCCAGTCTGCATTTGGGTCGCACTTCATTTACTGATTTGCAGATACGCGTGCTGTATTCTGCTGCATCCATTCTCAATAAGATACCACAAGAATTTAATATTACCATTAATTCACGTGCATTCAAATCTAAACTGAAGAGTTTCTTCATGGGTCACTCCTTCTATTCTGTCGAGGAGTTCCTTGAAAAATTAAGGTGATTCCTCTTTTATATTGTTGATTGTGTAGAAATAAACTTGTCGTTTGACATCTTTTTAGGATTCATAATAGTTTTGTTTTATGTGTTATTACTTTTCTGTTGTAATTTAATCTTATTGACACGTTCCCTGACCATGGAGACTTTCTGCCCAATTTGGTCCTGTGGTACTAGAGTGTAAAATAGAATAAAAGTACTTACACCACCGCATCTCATGTGAAAAGCAGCGTGTCCTACAGTGCTGCAAATTCAAGCAGATGGACATCCAGTGATTTCGTATCGGTGACTGAAAATTGAAGCTGAAAGTATGCATTGGGTGGCCGCGGCATCTGGTCAATGGTGATGTGCACACACAAGGAAATTAACGTTTTGAACAGGCTGTAATACACCTCCGTGGAGAATTTTCGTCCAGGGTGGAGCATCATTTGCTGTGACAAAATCATGCGCCCCCACTATGCTTTATTGGGAACTAAGGGCTGTGGGGAAGGAAGAGGATATTTCAAAAATGAGAAAGTCTGAAGGTGGTCCGTTGGAATGTTCTAGCATCGTATGCTTAATGCCTCGGTTCGAATCACACTTTAGACAGCCATTTTTAACAAGCACAAAGAGACTCTCTTCATCCCTCGTAACTCCAAATGAACAACGGAGTGGTGCACCTTGGTTCAAATTTCACATTAAATATTATGTCCCTTCGTTACCAGCTGACAGAGGTAAGTTGTAGGTTGGGGGATGACAGAGGCAGATGTCGCGGCAAGTAGAAAATCTGTCGCCGGTAAGCTTTCTTACACCGATAATTTAATTTTATTAACGATCGAATCGACATGTAAGGTCACAAGGCATTTATCTCTTATCGTATTTGTACTTGAGATGTTGATATATGACTGTGGTAGGAACTAAGTTCTCCCTTTCATGGGACTGTACCTCTTTGAGACAAAAAAATTCAATGATTTCGTTATTTCCCCAGGTTTCCAAACACTTCAAGCCTTCCACGGAATGCTCATTTCTGGGCCCCAATCCTAGTCAGGCACAAAAATTTTCATCACGTTATTTGAACCAGTCTCAAGCCCACACCAAACAACCTATAATTAGAAATAGGTATGGTTTTTATTGTTGCTGTTTCGACTCCCAGTCAGAAACAAAACTTCCCGTCATACGTGTTCATGTTCACATATACCACTATTATCTACTAGTGAAAAAGAGTTCGCCAGTTAACGTCTATTGACGTGTAGTCAGCAAAAATTAAATGTATGGGTTCGATTCCCAGTCAGTACAGAGCTTTTCGTCACATTATTTCCAATTCAAATATACTCACGTTTGGCTATTGGTGAACCAAGCTTATAATTACTGTCTATTCGTGCCTAGGGAACGGCAGCGATTAGTGCCAAGTTCGAATCTCGGTAAGGGAAAACATTTTCGTCTTATTTCATTTTCAGTCATCTGAGTGTTGATGAAAGAGATCGATATTTAACATTTAATTGTGTATAGGTAACACCAGATTATGTGCTAGGTTGTAATCGCCGTCCAATACAAACTTATGACACATTATTTCAAGTTTAAAGATGTTTATGCTTTAAACATCTTGAGACTGAAGCTCTTGTGCCCGTGTTTGTTTCGAAATAGATCTGTTTTTGGAGACGATCCACTTTAAGCCAAACACAATTTATTTTTCTTTTTATTCCCCAGACATGTTTCCCTGAAGTTAACAGCATCATCAGTGGGTTTTATGTTATCTTCTACAACACACGAAAAATGCTTTTCACTACTAGTGTACATATAAAGTTGAGTTTATAAAGTCCGTATTTACATACGTATTTGAAATATACAGTGGTTCAGTGGTTTTCTTTTACAGCTTGTCATCTGCAACCATAAAGAACTTAATGTAGAGCAGTAAATTAATTCGAAAATTTATGAATGGGCTTGTTAAGGTATGCCTAACATTAACTAATACAATATGGAATATTGTGTGTGTGTTTGTGTGTTAGCAGTATGTATATACTATGTGGAACATTGTGTTTTATATATATATATATATATATATATATATATATATATATATATATATATATATATATATATATATATATATCTGAGTGTGTGTATGTGTGTGTGTTTGTGTGTGTGTGTGTGTGTGTGATTTTGTGTTTGTTATATATTTCCGTGATTTTTCTAAATCGTTTCAGGAAAATGCCGCGGCAGTTTGTTTGAAAGGAGCACTGCCGATTTCCCTCCCCATCCTTTTGTAATCGGAGTTTGTGCTCCGTTTCTAATGACCGCGTTGTTGGTGGGACTCCGTACCTTTCTTCCCTGCTGAATTGCATCCCACCTGGTTAGTATGCAACCCACACAACGTTGCTTTCTTGCAGGTCCTCTCTCTTTTGGGTACAGTTGTTTGACTTCACAAAATGGTTTACACAAAATGGCCCTTACAAGAGAACAATGATTTGTATGGCAGTCAGTCCAGATGTAAATCAATACTATGATAAGGGAAACATAGAGAAACTCATTATTAGAGATGAAACTTGAACATATTTTACACTGGCGCAGGACCTGGGGCTCATATCCAGAAAAATAATATTCCTGTTAACTAACAGAGAAAGATGTTAAACGTGGTTTAGATCATATGTGAAAAAGCGTGCACATAGTTTTCTTTTTGGAGAGGGTCCACCCTGAGGAAAACAAAATTTCTTATTTTTCTTCTTATTCCCAGACATGTTTCACCGAAGTTCCAGCATCATCAGTGGATTTTATGTTATCTTCTATAAAGCACTAGTATACATATAAAGTTGACTTCATAAAGTCAGTATTTACATATCTCAAAATCGACTGAGATTTTGTATGTACAGAGTGGTCCATTGATAGTGACCGGGCCCAATATCTCACGAAATATGCATCAAACGAAAAAACTACAAAGAACGAAAATAGTCTAGCTTGAAGGGGGACAAGATGGCGCTTTGGTTGCTCCGCTAGATGGCACTGCCATGGGTGAAACGGATATCAACTGCGTTTTTTTTAAAAATAGGAAGCCCCATTTTTTATTACATCTTCGTGTAGTACGTAAAGAAATATGAATGTTTTAGTTGGACCATTTTTTTCGCTTTGTGATAGATAGCGCTGTAATAGTCGCGAACGTTAAAGTCGTGGTATCACGCAACATTCCGCCAGTAAGGACGGTATTTGCTTCGTGATACATTACCCCTGTTAAAATGGACCGTTTACCAATTGCGGAAAAGGTCGATATCGTGTTGATGTATGGCTATTGTGATCAAAATGCACAAAGGGCGTGTGCTATGTATGCTGCTCCGTATCCTGGACATCACCCATGTGTCCGGACCGTTCGCCGGATAGTTACGTTATTTAAGGATGTGGATTGGTCGTCGAAGCACCATACCATGGCCCGCACGTTCACCGGATCTGACGTCCCCGGATTTTTTTCTGTGGGGAAAGTTGAAGGATATTTGCTATCGTGATCCACCAACAATGCCTGACAACATGCGTCAGCGTATTGTCAATGGATGTGCGAACATTACGGAAGGCGAACTACTCGCTGTTGAGAGGAATGTCGTTACATGTATTGCCAAATGCATTGAGGTTGACGGACAGGAAGTGTTTAGCCACATGTGAAACGACAACCACGACCTGCAACAAAAGATGATGCCCAAGTGGGTGTTTTAGCTGCTGTCGCAGCTAATCCGCACATCAGTAGCAGACAAATTGCGGCAGAATCGGGAATCTCAAAAACGTCGGTGTTGAGAATGCTACGTCAACATCGATTGCACTCGTACCATATTTCTATGCACAAGGAATTACATGGCGATGACTTTGAACGTCGTGTACAGTTCTGCCACTGGGCACAAGAGAAATTACGGGACGATGACAGATTTTTTGCACGCGTTCTATTTAGCGACGAAGCGTCATTCACCAACAGCGCTAACGTAAACCGGCATAATATGCACTACTGGGCAACGGAAAATCCACGATGGCTGCTGCAAATGGAACTTCAGCGACCTTGGCGGGTTAATGTATGGTGCGGCATTATGGGAGGAAGGATAATTGGCTCCGATTTTATCGATGGCAATCTAAATGGTGCAATGTATGCTGATTTCCTACGTAATGTTCTACCGATGTTACTACAAGATGTTTCACTGCATGACAGAATGCCGACGTACTTCCAAGATGATGGATGTCCGGCACATAGCTCGCGCCGGCCGGGTTGGCCGAGCGGTTCTAGGTGCTACAGTCTGGAACCGCGCGACCACTGCGGTCGCAGGTTCGAATCCTGCCTCGGGCATGGATGTGTGTGATGTCCTTAGGTTAGTTAGGTTTAAGTAGTTCTATGTTCTAGGGGACTGATGACCCCAGAAGTTAAGACCCATAGTGCTCAGAGCCATTTTTTGAACTATAGATCGCGTGCGGTTGAGGCGGTATTCAGTAGCATATTTCATGACAGGTGGATTGGTCGTCGTAGCACCATACCATGGCCCGCACGTTCACCGGATTTGATGTCCCCGGCTTTCTTTCTGTTGGGAAAGTTGAAGGATATTTGCTAAGGTGATCCACCGACAACGCCTGACAACATGCGTCGGCGCATTGTGAATGTATGTGTGAACATTACGGAAGGCGAACTACTCGCTGTTGAGAGGAATGTCGTTACACGTATTGAGAAATGCATTGAGGTTGACAGACATCATTTTGAGCATTTATTGCATTAACGTGGAATTTACAGGTAATCATGCTGTGACAGCATGCGTTCTCAGAAATGATAAGTTCACAAAGGTACATGTATCACATTGGAACAACCGAAATAAAATGTTCAAACGTACCTAAGTTCTGCATTTTAATTTAAAATTCCTACCTGTTACCAACTGTTCGTGAGCCATATGTTTGTGACTATTATAGCGCCATCTATCACAAAGCGAAAAAAGTGGTGCAACTAAAACACTCATATTTCTTTACGTACTACACGAATATGTAATAAAAATGGGGGTTCCTAATTAAAAAAACGCAGTTGATATTCGTTTGGACTATGGCAGCGCCATCTAGCGGGCCAGCCATAGCGCCATCTGCTTTCCCCCTTCAAGCAAGACAAGTTTCGTTCTTTGTAGTTTTTTGGTTTGACGCTTATTTCGTGAGATATTTGGCCCGGTCACGATCAATGGACCTCCCTATATACGTCGTTACCACATGTGTGTGTGTGTGTGTGTGTTTGCAATATATTTCACTTACTTTTTCCTGTTTCTCGATTGTCTTCACTGTGAAGGCCTGAGGGCCTGCACTAAGTAATCTTTCGTGTAACTGTTTACAAACAACAGAAACAAGATGCGGACAGCTGAACAGTTACAAGTTTATGGGTGGAAGCTTTTGAATCATTGTAGTGTGTATCTGTCACTTTGTGTGTGTGTGCAGGTGTGTGTTATCTTCTATAAAACAGGAAAAATGCTTTTCACTACTAGTGTACATATAAATTTTTGAAACTTCCTGGCAGATTAAAACTGTGTGCCCGACCGAGACTCGAACTCGGGACCTTTGCCTTTCGCAGGCAAGTGCTCTACCAACTGAGCTACCGAAGCACGACTCACGCCCGGTACTCACAGCTGTACTTCTGCCAGTACCTCGTCTCCTACCTTCCAAACTTTACAGAAGCTCTCCTGCGAAACTTGCAGAACTAGCACTCCTGAAAGAAAGGATATTGCGGAGACATGGCTTAGCCACAGCCTGGGGGATGTTTCCAGAATGAGATTTTCACTCTGCAGCGGAGTGTGCGCTGATATGAAACTTCCTGGCAGATTAAAACTGTGTGCTCGACCGAGACTCGAACTCGGGACCTTTGCCTTTCGCGGGCAAGTGCTCTACCAACTGAGCTACCGAAGCACGACTCACGCCCGGTACTCACAGCTTTACTTCTGCCAGTACCTCGTCTCCTACCTTCCAAACTTTACAGAAGCTCTCCTGCGAAACTTGCAGAACTAGCACTCCTGAAAGAAAGGATATTGCGGAGACATGGCTTAGCCACAGCCTGGGGGATGTTTCCAGAATGAGATTTTCACTCTGCAGCGGAGTGTGCGCTGATATGAAACTTCCTGGCAGATTAAAACTGTGTGCCCGACCGAGACTCGAACTCGGGACCTTTGCCTTTCGCGGGCAAGTGCTCTACCAACTGAGCTACCGAAGCACGACTCACGCCCGGAAAGGCAAAGGTCCCGAGTTCGAGTCTCGGTCGGGCACACAGTTTTAATCTGCCAGGAAGTTTCATATCAGCGCACACTCCGCTGCAGAGTGAAAATCTCATTCTGGATATAAATTTTTGTTTATAAAGTCCATGGACCATGAACCTTGCCGTTGGTGGGGGGGCTTGAGTGCCTCAACGACACAGATAGCCGTACCGTAGGTGCAACCACAACGGAGGGGTATCTGTTGAGAGGCCAGACAATCGTGTGGTTCCTGAACAGGGGCAGCAGCCTTTTCAGTAGTTGCAGGGGCAACAGTCTGGATGATTGACTGATCTGGCCTTGTAACACTAACCAAAACTGCCTTGCTGTGCTGGTACTGCGAAAGGCTGAAAGCAAGGGGAAACTACACCCGTAATTTTTCTCGAGGACACGCAGCTTTACTGTATGATTAAATGATGATAGCTTCCACTTGGGTAAAATATTCCGGAGGTACAATAGTCCCCAATCTGCGGGCGGGGACTACTCAAGAGGACGTTGTTATCAGGAGAAAGAAAACTGGCGTTCTAAGGATCGGAGGGTGGAATGTCAGATCCCTTAATCGGGCAGGTAGGTTAGAAAATTTAAAAAGGGAAATAGATAGGTTAAAGTTAGATATAGTGGGAATTAGTGAAGTTCGGTGGCAGGAGGAACAAGACTTTTGGTCAGGTGAATACAAGGTTATCAATACAAAATCAAATAGGGGTACTGCAGGAGTAGTTTAATAATGAATAAAAAAGTAGGAGTGCGCGTAAGCTACGACAAACAGCATAGTGAACGCATTATTGTGGCCACGATAGACACGAAGCCCACACCTACTACAGTAGTACAAGTTTATATGCCAACTAGCTGTGCAGATGATGAAGAAATTGATGAAATGTATGATGAGATAAAAGACATTATTCAGGTAGTGAAGGGAGACGAAAATTTAGTAGTCATGGGTGACTGGAATTCGACAGTAGGAAAAGGAAGAGAAGGAAACGTAGTAGGTGAATATGGATTGGGGCTAAGGAACGAAAGAGGATGCCGCCTGGTAGAATTTTGCACAGAGTATAACTTAATCATAACTAACACTTGGTTCAAGAATAATGAAAGAAGAAGAACCCTGGAGATACTAAAAGGTTTCAGATAGATTATATAATGGTAAAACAGAGATTTAGGAACCAGGTTTTAAATTGTAAGACATTTCCAGGCGCTGGTGTGGACTCTGACCACAATCTATTGGTTATGAACTGTAGATTAAAACTGAATAAACTGCAAAATGCGGGAATTTAAGGAGATGGGACCTGGATAAACTGAAAGAACCAGAGGTTGTAGAGAGTTTCAGGGAGAGCATAAGGGAACAATTGACAGGAATGGGTAAAGAAATACAGTAGAAGAAGAATGGGTAGCTTTGAGGAATGAAATAGTGGAGGCAGCAGAGGATCAGGTAGGTAAAAAGACGAGGGCTAGTAGAAATCCTTGGGTAACAGAAGAGATACTGAATTTAATTGATGAAAGGAGAAAATACAAAAATGCAGTAAGTGAAGCAGGCAAAAAGGAATACAAACGTCTCAAAAATGAGATCGACAGGAAGTGCAAAATGGCTAAGCAGGGATGGCTAGAGGACAAATGTAAGGATGTAGAGGCTTATCTCACGAGGGGTGAGATAGATACTGCCTACAGGAAAATTAAAGAGACACTTGGAGAAAAGAGAACCACTATTATGAATATCAAGAGCTCAGATGGAAACCCAGTTCTAAGCAAAGAAAGGAAAGCAGAAAGGTGGAAGGAGTATATAGAGGGTCTATCCAAGGGCGATGTACTTGAGTACAATATTATGGAAATGGAAGAGGATGTAGATGAAGATGAAATGGGAGAAACGATACCGCGTGAAGTGTTTGACAGAGCACTGAAAGACCTGAGTCGAAACAAGGCCCCGGGAGTAGACAACATTCCATTGGAACTACTGACAGCATTGAGAGAGCCAGTCCTGACAAAATTCTACCATCTGGTGAGTAAGATGTATGAGACACGCGAAATTCCTTCATACTTCAAGAAGAATATAATAATTCCAATCCCAAAGAAAGCAGGTGTTGACAGATGTGAATATTACCGAACTATCAGTTTAATAAGTCACAGCTGCAAAATACTAACACGAATTCTCTACAGACGAATGGAAAAACTGGTAGAAACTGACCTCGGGGAAGATCGGTTTGGATTCCGTAGAATTGTTTGCACATATGAGGCAATACTGACCCTACGACTTATCTTGGAAGAAAGATTAAGGAAAGGCAAACCTACGTTTCTAGCATTTGTAGACTTAGAGAAAGCTTTTGACAATGTTGACTGGAATACTCTCTTTCAAATTCTGAAGGTGGCAGGGAGCAGGGAGCGAAAGTCTATTTACAATTTGTACAGAAACCAGATGGCAATTATAAGGGTCGAGGGACATGAAAGGGAAGCAGTGGTTGGGATGGGAGTGAGACAGGTTTGTAGCCTCTCCCCTATGCTATTCAATCTGTATATAGAGCAAGCAGTAAAAGAAACAAAAGAAAAGTTCAGAGTAGGTATTAAAATCCATGGAGAAGAAATAAAAACTTTGAGGTTCACCAGCGACATTGTAATTCTGTTAGATACAGCAAAGGACTTGGAAGAGCAGTTGAACGGAATGGACAGTGTCTTGAAAGGAGGATATGAGATGAACATCAACAAAAGCAAAACAAGGATAATTTAATATTGTCGAATTTAGTCGGGTGATGCTGAGGGAATCAGATTAGGAAATGAGACACTTAAAGTAGTAAAGGAGTTTTGCTATTTGGGGAGCAAAATAACTGATGATTTTCGAAGTAGAGAGGATATAAAATGTAGACTGGCAATAGCAAGGAAAGCGTTTCTGAAGAAGAGAAATTTGTTAACATCGAGTATTGATTTAAGTGTTAGGAAGTAGTTTCTGAAAGTATTTGTATGGAGTGTAGCCCTGTATGCAAGTGAAACGTGGACGATAACTAGTTTGGACAAGAAGAGAATAGAAGATTTCGAAATGTGGTGCTACAGAAGAATGCTGAAGATTAGATGGGAAGAACACATAACTAATGAGGAGGCATTGAATAGAATTGGGGAGAAGAGGAGTTTGTGGCACAACTTGACTAGAAGAGGGGATCGGTTGGTAGGAGATGTTCTGAGGCATTAAGGGATCACCAATTTAGTACTGGATGGCAGCGTGGAGGGTAAATATCGTAGAGGGAGACCAAGAGATGAATACACTAAGCAGATTGCGACGGATGTAGGCTGCAGTAGGTACTAGGAGATGAAGAAACTAGCACAGGATAGAGTGGCATGTCTCAGGACTGAAGACAACAACAACAACAACAACAACAACAAAGTCAGTATTTCCATACATATATACAGGGTGTCCTATTTATCTAGACCACCCTAAATAATTGTTTGTCCAGAAGCAAATTCCAAAATGTTTCAAGCAAAAGTTCTTTAGCCCTCAGGGGGACATCAATCAGCATGATTGCCTTCCTTGTAGCTTTGTTTTTTTACAAAGATACGAACAGCGGTATGACTTTTTCAAATGGTACCCTATATTTTTTATTCGGTAATTCATTTCCTCTCCTGACCTATTCAAAAATTATCACAGTGATCAATTCACTGAAACACATCGTTATTAATTACATAACACAACACTGACGTTGGCGCCCCCTGCACTCAGTGCAGGTACACGGGGTAATGGAACACATCCACGAGCTGTCCTTGACGGAGGACAAATGAAAACATAAGTAAAATGCACACCCGTCATTCCGTGAACCATCGTCAGTTGAAGAGTTGTGTGAGTAGAATGTACACCAACGAAAGGAAGGTAGAAATGTTACTCATCCATGGGGAATGTAAGTTAGCAGAACAGTAATTGCAATACTGTTTTCTTTTGTACGGGTACATTTAGTAGAGTAGTTTAGTCCTTTTAAATACTGTTGTGTACAATAGTCTTACAGTAAAGGCTGTTCTTCCTACAAACTGCATCGGCATAACATTTCTTGTATTGTTGTTGTTGTTGTTGAAATGTAGGTGAAATGCTACGCAGGCAGCGGAACTGTACAGAGAAGGATATCCTGACAAGAACCCACCTACCCGACGGATGTTTTCTCGTCTTGTTGCGACGCTTCAGGAAACGAGAAGTTTCAACCGACGACAACGTAACCGTCGTAGCACTCGCACAGACGAAGCAGCCGAAGTTACTGTTCTCGCTTCCGTTCCTATGAATCCACATGTGAACACACAACAACTTGAACTGGCATTCCTAAAACGAGTGTACATCGTATTCTTACATGTCACCGGTTCCATCCTTACCATGTACACCTACATCAAGAATTGCATGGGAATGATTTCTAGAATCGTGTACAGTTCTGTCAGTGGGCACAGCAGCAAATCCTCGCCAACCCGAACTTCTTCCCCAATGTTCTACTTACCGATGAATGTTCCTTCTCAAACGAAGGACAGATGAATACAAGGAACATGCATTATTGGCCAAGCGGCAACCCGCGATGGCTTAGACAGGTGAAACATCAACGTCAATGGAGAGTTAACGTCTGGTGTGGGATGCTTGGTACTACAATTATTGGCCCTTATTTCATCAGTGGTAGTCTAAACGAATGCCAAATTTCACAGACGAATTCTTCCTCCTCTACTGGACGAAGTGCCGCTAGGAACCAGAATGATTATGTGGTATTAACACGATGGATGTTCAGCACATAATGCCTTTAGTGTACGTCGTGTTCTGAACCGAAGGTATGCTACCAGATGGATTGGTCGAGGAGGAACAGTAACTTGTCCTGCTGGACGTTTTTCTTTGGGGATGCATTAAAGACGTTGTGCATCGCGATATTTCAGCAACTCCAGAGGACATGCAGAGAACGTATGGTTCTTGCTTGTAATTCTCTTCAGCAGGCAACACTGCAAGCAGTAAATACAGGGTGCACATAATGTCCGGGAACACTTTCAATTATTTATTGCACAAGAAACAAACATTGTACAGATATCATACATATGTTATTCTGAAGAGAAACTCTGAAAGTTTTTTCTTTTTCATGTATACCGCCCCAGCGTAGTTTGGTAATTTGACGACAGTGAGCGCTAGTCGCAAACATGGCGAATTCAGGTGCGGTGCGAGCTTCCTCGATTACCAGACCTCACTCCGCGTGACTTTTTTCTGTGGAGCCACATTAAAGATCTGGTGTATGTACCGCCTCTATCACGTGATGTGGCAGAGCTCCGGGAGAGAATACGGGAAGCGACTGCCACAGTCGACGATGCCATTCTGGAACGGGTATGGCAAGAATTCGATTACCGTATTGACGTCTGCTGGGTCACTCATAGTTCGTATATCAAATGTCTGTAAAAACAAAAAAAAAAAAAAAAAAAAAAAAAACTTTCAGAGTTTCTCTTCAAAATGAAATATGTGTGACGTCTGTACAGTGTTTAGTTCTTGTGCAAAAAATAATTGAACGTGATCCCATAATTTATGTACACCCTGTAATTCTTTCATTCAACAAGTGCACCAGTGTATGGGTGTCCAGGGTCACCAGTTTGAGCACCTTTGAATATTCTACACCCGGGCAATGGTACAGGAGAGTCAAAGTCAATTTTGTGTTATGTTTTTACTTGGTTTTCATTTTTTTCTGACAACTCCAGCAAGTGGACGAGTTTGTGATCCCGGGCTCAAAGCCAATGTTGTGTTATGCAAATAATAATTTACAAATCTTGATAGCAGGACGAGGATCTTAACCGTCGTCCTCCAAAATGCGAATCCAATGTGCTAACCACTGCACCACCTAGCTCGCTATGCAACTCACATCGTTCGGGTACTTTTCAGTATGAAAGTGAATACCCTCGTAATTTTACAATGTTATGCTCTGCGGACGTACATTTATCCGAATGCACCTTTACTTAAAGTGATCATCCCTGCGTGTAACCCCCTTCATAATCGGCCTACTGGACTGTGTTATAACGGACCGTGATTGCATATGCCTAATAAAATTTTATAGTGAATAAGCCTATCGTTACCGAAGGAAAATAACACCGGTTAGTTGGAGGAAAGTGTACAATTGACCCTTCTGAAGGAAGAATCTATTCGAAAATTAAGCTAAATACGATGATAATTTTGAAATGGGTGGAGTGTTGTGCAATCGCTCACGAAACGCACAGCGGAGAAAAAGTGTATCACGGAATACTTACAACAAAAATCACTGATGATAGAAATAAAACACTAATTAACTGAAAAAGGGGATAATTAAACGGTCGCCAGCCCGCTAGGGCAATGAATCTCCAGAATCTTAAGAAAGGTAATGGCAAAGAAATTCAAGCAAACAACCACCGGCTTGGCAACAGAAGGTTGTCGCCCTTTTCTACAGCACAACCGTTCACGGGAAAATAAATGAATCAGAAAACACTGAGTTCGCAGTTACTTATTCTGAAGTACTAAATGTTGAAAGTTAAGTTAAATGGAGTTACTGGTTAAATAAATCACTGGTTTAATTTAAAATTTCTGATGTAAAAAGTGTCTTTCAGTAACCTCAGTGTAACATAATGCAAAATTTAGAAAAAGGCAACCAGTTCACTTTTCATTATTGAGAAATTGAATTGCATTTCCTTTAGGCAAATAAGCATCTGCTTTTACTTTTAAAATTACAACATTAAAATACATACCAAGCCAGCAGAAGTCACTCGCTAAGCTAAATACAGAATAAATGAAATTGTGCACTCTTAGTTTCTGCTGTATCTTTGGTTAACAGTTTCTTCAGTGAAATCTTACGTTACTTTAAGTAAATGAAGTTAACCATAAAATTTGCAAACTAGTTGCGCCTCTGTTATGCAATACAAGAATGAACATTTACTGAGTCAGGAAATTTAGACTGAAACTGGTCATTAGTAAACACACACAAAACTGGCAGTAAATAGTTAATCAATTTTCATATTCTTGTGAGACTCGGTGATCGCACTGAAAGGAAAAGGGACCCTGCCTGGTAATAATGTCTGAGAACAGTGAGAACACTAGTGCCCTACAAGTTTTATCGATTGCAAGTTATTATTCAAGTTATTCATGTTTTGTGAAAGGAACGTAACTGGGTAAAGCCTTTACATTCCTGTATCTGTCAGTTAACGATGTTGTAGCTGTGCGGACGACCAAGAATGTAGCCGACGACAGAGCCGAGCTGCCGTCGTTGCTGCTGCCGCCGTTCGAGAACGCCGAGTCGTCTCCAGAGCCACGAATAATTGCGAGGCAGACAGTAGTTGGAATCGCAGCTTTCTCTACCCGTCCACTCCTCCCGCCCGTTAACGATTCAGATGCATCGACACTGGCGCATAGCTGCACACCACGTCGGCGGGAGCGTCCAAAAACACTTCCGCACTCTTTCATCACTCAAGCCGCCCTGCTTCCTCTCTGCTCACAACGCGACAGTCTCTCTCCATACGCAAAGATAAGCAATGACACAGCTACTGGCATTTCATCGTTGCTATAGATACATTAAACGAAGATCCCTTGGCTGTTACCGAGCTATTTATAATATTTTCATTATAATTGGTTTCAATTGTATACAGTCAGAAATAAATACACTATTCCATCGATTACTCATTAAATGTAGTTTTTTAATACAGCTCACAGCTTTAGAATCAGAAACACGGTACAAGTTATTAACGGATATTAAACGTCGAAAATTTTTTGGATGGCGTAGGAAGTGTTTTATCTGCATTTTCGGTGTTACACGTGAAATGCCCTAGGTCAGTAACTACACTCCTGGAAATGGAAAAAAGAACACATTGACACCGGTGTGTCAGACCCACCATACTTGCTCCGGACACTGCGAGAGGGCTGTACAAGCAATGATCACACGCACGGCACAGCGGACACACCAGGAACCGCGGTGTTGGCCGTCGAATGGCGCTAGCTGCGCAGCATTTGTGCACCGCCGCCGTCAGTGTCAGCCAGTTTGCCGTGGCATACGAAGCTCCATCGCAGTCTTTAACACTGGTAGCATGCCGCGACAGCGTGGACGTGAACCGTATGTGCAGTTGACGGACTTTGAGCGAGGGCGTATAGTGGGCATGCGGGAGGCCGGGTGGACGTACCGCCGAATTGCTCAACACGTGGGGCGTGAGGTCTCCGCAGTACATCGATGTTGTCGCCAGTGGTCGGCGGAAGGTGCACGTGCCCGTCGACCTGGGACCGGACCGCAGCGACGCACGGATGCACGCCAAGACCGTAGGATCCTACGCAGTGCCGTAGGGGACCGCACCTCCACTTCCCAGCAAATTAGGGACACTGTTGCTCCTGGGGTATCGGCGAGGACCATTCGCAACCGTCTCCATGAAGCTGGGCTACGGTCCCGCACACCGTTAGGCCGTCTTCCGCTCACGCCCCAACATCGTGCAGCCCGCCTCCAGTGGTATCGCGACAGGCGTGAATGGAGGGACGAATGGAGACGTGTCGTCTTCAGCGATGAGAGTCGCTTCTGCCTTGGTGCCAATGATGGTCGTATGCGTGTTTGGCGCCGTGCAGGTGAGCGCCACAATCACGACTGCATACGACCGAGGCACACAGGGCCAACACCCGGCATCATGGTGTGGGGAGCGATCTCCTACACTGGCCGTACACCACTGGTGATCGTCGAGGGGACACTGAATAGTGCACGGTACATCCAAACCGTCATCGAACCCATCGTTCTACCATTCCTAGACCGGCAAGGGAACTTGCTGTTCCAACAGGACAATGCACGTCCGCCTCTATCCCGTGCCACCCAACGTGCTCTAGAAGGTGTAAGTCAACTACCCTGGCCAGCAAGATCTCCGGATCTGTCCCCCATTGAGCATGTTTGGGACTGGATGAAGCGTCGTCTCACGCGGTCTGCACGTCCAGCACGAACGCTGGTCCAACTGAGGCGCCAGGTGGAAATGGCATGGCAAGCCGTTCCACAGGACTACATCCAGCATCTCTACGATCGTCTCCATGGGAGAATAGCAGCCTGCATTGCTGCGAAAGGTGGATATACACTGTACTAGTGCCGACATTGTGCATGCTCTGTTGCCTGTGTCTATGTGCCTGTGGTTCTGTCAGTGTGATCATGTGATGTATCTGACCCCAGGAATGTGTCAATAAAGTTTCCCCTTCCTGGGACAATGAATTCACGGTGTTCTTATTTCAATTTCCAGGAGTGTACATTAAACGAAGTTCCCTTCGCTGTTACCGAGCAATTTATAATATTTTCATTATAATTGGTATCAATTGTATACAGTCAGAAATAAATACACTATTCCATCGATTACTCATTAAATGTAGTTTTTTAATACAGCTCACAGCTTTAGAATCAGAACCACGGTAGAAGTTATTAACGGATATTGAACGTCGAAAATTTTTTGGATGGCGTAGGAAGTGTTTTATCTGCATTTTCGGTGTTACACGTGAAATGCCCTAGGTCAGTAACTGCATCCAGTTATATCTTGCGGATGAATATCTAGTTCTGCAATAGACTTCCAATAATACTTCTCAGATAATAGCTTCCGGTGCTTTCCAGTCTCTTTCCTAGTAACACTGTAACTCTGTACCTTGATCCTTGATCTTTGTAGTCTACGATGGTGTCCAACAATTACTTTACGTCCCGATGTTTTATAAGTAAACTTCCTTCTTCAATTTTGAATATGTGTGCTATAATTTCTTGAACTCATTCAATTTCCGTAACCCATCTTCTTCTTCAATTTAGCATTCTAGTTCTGCAATAGTCGTTCAATAATACTTCTCAGCTAATAGCTTCCTGTGCTTTCTAGTCTCTTTCCTAGTAACACTGTAACATTGTACCTTGCTGCTTGATCTTTGTCGTCTACGATGGAGTCCAACAATTACTTACCTCTACGTCCCGATGTTTTATAAGTAAACCTTCTTTCTCAATTTTGAATATGTGTGCTATAATTTCTTGAACTCATTCGATTTCCGTAACCAATCTTCTTCTTTAATTTAGCCTTCTTCGCTTTTCTTTAGTATCTCATTGCAACCTTCCATGAACAGCAGATCTGCATCTTTTTCATATTTTTTGCTAATAATTCTTCGTTTTATTTTAATACTCTATATTTTCTCTCTCTGTCATAAGCTTTAGCTAAATGCATATAAACCCGAAGAATAGTGTATAATTTTTGGTTTCTTTTCACTTCGAAGAAGCATTAAACTGTCGTTTTGTTACTTGTGGTAAATCGGAATGTTACTCATACGCCTAACCACAGTTACCCGTCTCGTCTTACTTCGTTATCCTATAGTTACTTAAGCAGCTAGTTTTCCTGACGTTGTCTTACACTTTAAGAAATCACTTCACATGTAACTGTAGCCTTCTTACGACACATACCAAATTTTGCAGATTCCCCACTAAACTAATAAGTAACGACATTTATACTTCTGTTCATACAATGTTGGTTTAACTCTGTTTTTGTAATTACCTGTACGCTTGCGGGGAACGGGATAAATGTATGGATTTGTTTGTGTGTGTGTGAACAACTAATTTATATTCAGAGGTTTTTCTTCGTGGAAGTGGCCATTATGAAATCGTTTATTCCTAGTAATTGTTCTTCGTGTCTTTAAATGAGGTAGGTTTCATTGATTTTATTATCTTGTATGGTTTGTAATGTGATGGTAACCGAGGTGGCCACGAAAGACAGCCAGACATGTACAGAAAGGTAGCACATTAGTAAGTTTATTTGCAATATGTACACTTAAAAACTGAGATACACATAACTCTGAATTGCTATGAGCTATTCTGTGGGGCTGATTTATATTCAAACAGAGTAATGTTCTTGATAGAAACAAACGGTCTTGAATGCTGATGCATTTCAGTATTCTCTAATTAGCAATAGTGCTTAGTAGCGTTGTGTTACGTCGATGTATGAGGTCTAAAGAACGATCAATCGCGAAATCACTGTCTCTGGTATGCCTGTAGATAGCATCACGCCACTCTTCTCGATTCTGAGCGCACAGTGAGCGGTTAAAGATGCCTAGAAAATATTTTTTTGTGTGGTCTCATAGAAGTACTACCACCTCGTGGCTGGACTTCCTGGGTATAAAGGGTTTCACTTCATTTCCGAGTGAGAAGGGTGCTGAGCACTAGGTCCTTTCACCCTCCCAAGGTGTTGGTTAATTTATTATAGTTAATGTTGTGTACTGTTCCTTTTAACTTTACATTTGTGTCACACAACGTTACATTTCTTTTCCTCCTTTTAGTTTACGAACATATATTATTTTGTTATGTCATTGGGGTACCTCGATGATAGCGTGGGTAACTTTGATACCATGCACGTCTCAGGGGTCATAGAACCCACATAATCAAGATGTCTCACAGTGGGCCTTAGTGCTTCAATGGTAATGAGTTGTTTTTGTTTAGATCCCTGACGTTCTCCATGTGGAATTCCTGATGAAGATCTCTGATCCTTGCCCATCTAGGAGTTCCAAAGATTAAATAGGCATTGGTTTTGTAGGGTATGTAGCGGTTTGAAATTGCTGTTACAGGTGATACCCCAGGAGGATCATCCATGTAAGATAACGGCAGTATCTTTTTTCGGTAGAGGCATAGTTTGGTCCTTACGTTCGGATGCTGACTATACAGCAGTGGGTATAATTGGTGAAAGAAGTGCATAGTGCTGATAAAATAGTGTCTCTCATCAAGTATGCGTATCTGACGTGAGATTTCGCCTGATTTCATGCAACCCTACATAACTTAACTGTCATGCAGTTCGTTCTGCACGACAGTTCTAGGCCGCACACTGCATGGGCAATGAGGACAGTTCCGCAGCGTTTTTAATGGGAAATGTGTGATCACCCATCATACAGCCAGGACTTGGCTTCCTCCGATTTTCATCTCACATGAATTGCTGGCTATGAACACGATATTTTGGCACAAACAAAGACCTGAAGCTCAGCATAGAAAATTGTGGGAACTCACAGGAGGCTGACTTGTATGACAAGGGCATTGGAAAGTTGGTACAACGCTATGACTGATATCTAAGTCGGAGCGACGACTACGCAGAGAAGTAGCTCGAAGATGTAGCTAACTGCTGCAAATTAAACTGTTTCGATTTTCACTGCTGCTTCCGTTTCACGATCAGTAGTTCCTTACTTTCCTAATAGCTCTCTTATTTTCTCACTAAAATCTTCTGTAGCAAGGTCAGTACAAGTCTGAATATTCACTGAGTCTGGGGTGAAGCTCGTAAAGCAACTGTTTAAAAAAATACGCTGGCTAATCAAAGTCGCAGGCAGTGATGACTTGTGAATTCAGAGCGCCTTCTGATGGCGTATAAGCTTCCGCCCATCCCACTGGAGACAGCTAACTACTGAAGATTGAACTCACCGGTGGCGCGCCGGCGGGGGGTTTAAATATGCCGTCTACCACATAGCTAAGTGCTGCGCGCTGCACTATGGCTGTGGGCGACAAATACGCTGTCAATATCGAAGGTCGACTTTTATCATTCTACCAGCTATATAGAGTTTTACAACCCACAGGCAAGGAGTTCCCACAAAATTCGTGCATGCCTTCTCACTGAGTAACATTGAGGGTACCGAGCTGCCAAGGAAATCTTCACTTGCGTTACACAACCTGTCTTCTGCATCTTAGGATTGGTTGAGATAAAAAACGTGATGTCTGGAATATCAAAAAAACTGCTGAATCCAAATGAAAGATACACGATCCGATGAAATTAAATAATAAAAGCCTCACCAAAATCAAGTAATCTTACAATAACTAAGATGTAGAAGTGAATTATTTATACGAAACAAAAAACTTTAGTATTGTTTATGCTGGTATTACAGGCCAACAGGTTTACAGTAATTGGCTCATGCTGTTGATGGTGGGTTTGTTAAACATATTAAGCCACTAGAATAGCAAAGTGTTGTTGAAAAACGAAGGCTAAAAAAAGGAATAGGAAATTAGATTGCTCATTACAGACCGTGAAATCACTAAATGAAGAGGGATATGTTACAGTGTAGCTTACTGTACTTATCTCTCTTCTACCAAAAGGGAGAAAATGCAAATTTAGGGGCACAAATATCCTTATTTTCACAGTAATTTTGTATCCCTCGATGAGATGGATTTAACTTCGTAATTCTGCTTTTGTTTTCAAAATAATGTTCCATGACCAGCGTTTTAACGTACGGAACTAATTCAAGATTACTAACAAACTGCGAAGTATAAAATGGAGACCTTTTATTTGGGTGCTCAGTTTAAACGCACTTGAACTTTTGTTTTAACATCATAAATATGTACTTTTCGACTGTTATTGGTATTTATCAGTGCTTGATCCGTTTGGTCAAAAGATAATTCTCCGAAAAAAAATTAGACCTGTCAAGAGTTAAGTTTAATTAATCTTCTGACAAATTCTGAATTCAGGAATGTGAATGCACTCTTCAGACAGTGGCACTCTGCAATAAAGCTCGTTCGCAGACCTGGGTTTGGCCATGAAAAGTAACAAATGAGTGTGATGGACCTTTCAATCTTCCCCAACAGTCGCAAGCAGATCTAAAAAATCTCGATGAATCTGACTTTGAGATTTTTCTAGTGTTTGTAATATCAGCAAGAGAGGTCTCTCTTACGGGTCGCGTAGCTTTGTGGTCTCGCCGGTCACTTTGTAGTCACAGGTTCGATGGATGGCCCGGGTTCGATTCCATGTTGTGATAAATTTGTATGTTGCATGTTCTGTGAGCATTTCGGGGGAACGGAAAATTCATGAAGACAAAAAGATTAATTTGTACTTGTTTTAAAATTTCAAAAACCTTTATTAAAAGTTTTATGAAATATCGGTAATTACGAATATACATTGAGGTAACAAAAGTCACGGGATACCTCCTAATATTGTGTTGGACCTCCTTGTGCTTGGTGTATTGCGATAGCTCTGCGTGACAAGTCGTTGAAAGTCCCCTGTTGGGATACTGAGGCATGCTGACTTTTTAGCCGTCCATAATAGCGAAAGTGTTGCCGACGCAGGATGTTGTGCATGAACTGACTTCTCGATTATACCCCATAAATGTTCTACAGGATTCATGTCGGGCGATCTGGGTGACCGAACCATTCGCTCGAACTGTCCACAACGATCTGGCGCCATGTCATCCATAACAATTCGATCGTTGTTTGGGAACGTGAAGTCCACGAATGGCAGCCAACGGTCTCCAAGTAGCCGAACGTAACCATTTCCAGTCAATAATCTTCTCAGGTGCACGAGAGAACCCAGTCCATTCCATTTAAATACAGCCCACGCCATTATGGAGCCACCACCACCTTGCACAGTGCTTTTTTGACAACTTGGGTTCATCGCCAGGGCCACACTCTGACCATACCGTCAGCCCTTACCAGCTGAAATCGGGGCTCATCTGGCCAGACGCCTAGGGTCCAATCGATGTCACCACAAGTCCAGGAGAGGGGCTGTAGGCGATGTCGTGCCGCTAGCAAAGGCACTCGCGTCGGTCGTCTGCTGCCACAGCCCATTAACGCCAAATTTCGCAGCACTGTGTTAACCGATACGTTTGCCATACCTCCCACATAGTTTTCTGCGGTTATTTCACGCAGTGTTGCTTTCTGCTATCGCTGACAACTCCATCCAAACGCTCTCGGTCGTGGTGAGAGATAATGCCTGAAACTTTATGTTCTCGGCACACTGTAGACTCTATGGATCTCGGAATACTGAATTCCCCCACGATTTCCGAAACGGAATGTCCCATGCGTCTATCTCCGACTACTATTCCATGTTCGAAGCCTGTTAATTCCCATCGTGTGGCCATAATAAAGTCGGGAATTTTTTCACATGCATCAGCCGAGTAAAAAGTACAGTTCCCCCAATGCACTGGCATTTTATACACTGTGAACGCGACTCTGCAGCCACTTGTACATGTGCATATCTCTATCCTACGACTTTTGCCACTTTAGTGCATATTCGCAATGAAAATTGTTTTTTTGTGTGCGATGTGTATCCAGATGTAAGTAGAAATGCATTCTGCACAAAAATGACAGTTACGTTTATTAGTTGGAATTTATTTGATGAATTTTATATTTACATGAAGTAGGTATTCGAAGTGAACGGAAAGACATGGAAGAATTACGAGCCATTGCCGGTATCGAGTGCTACTGATTGGTTTTTAACCTTTATGTATTTTGTCCTTCACTGGAATACTTGCAAAACACGCACTTCGTTTGAAAATTTCCATTGGCTGGAAATCGAACCTAGGATCCCAACGAGACAGGGGAGCCCCTTACCTCAGAACTGCACTGCCTATCAAAAAATAGATCTCCCTTTAGGTATTAAAGAAGCTAGGAAAACTTCAAAGTCGATTTTCTTTTATTTGCTTGGGTCTACCTGGGATGATTGTTATTTAAATTGTGAACTTCAAGTACCACAATTAAAAAAATCACAAAACTCCAATTGCCATGTGGTCTCCTTGTGTCTCTTCGGACACATTTCTAATGTCAGATATTTTTGCAGTTTCGGTTAGTCTCTTCCTTCTTCAAACTCACGAATTCAAAATTAGTGTAAAGGTTTGTGACATTCGAGATATGTGAGAAAAGCAATATGACAGACAACACAGCGAGATATCTGGCAACGCTGTGTTGTTCTGCTTGTGTAGACCGGTGCGTTCATTCCTTCCAGATGCTCGGTCCGCATTTCAGCTCCGTACGGACATCACGTGACTCTCTACAGCACCATCAGTGAAGGGTTTATGTTGTGTGTTACGAAAATTCAACAGCGGGATTTAGAGGAACATTATGCTATCAAGTTTCATGTTCAACTTGGGGAATCCGCGAGTGTGATCTTCGAAAAGTTGATGCATGCCTATGGTGAACATTCCTGCTAAAGAAACATGTTTTACGCTGAACCAAATCATTTTTGAAAAGTCGAGAACACGTTGAAGATGAACCTCGCTGAGGGAGACCTTCAGTTTGAAAAACTTTTGTGACATGAGACCAACGTTTAACAATAAGGATGATGGAAGATTTGCACATACAAAAGTTTGTGCCAATGAGGGTGCCAAAAAATAAGGAGCTTACAACTGAACAGAAGGTCAATCGAAGAAACGTCTACGGTAATCTTGAGATGACTGCCAATGACCACGAATTATTCAGTCGCCTGATCACATATGATGAATCCTGGATTTTTGAGTACGATCCTGTAACAAAACGGCTAAATGGAGTGTGGCACAATGAGGCATCTCCTCGACTGAAAAAAGCTCGAATGAGCAAATCAGAGATCAAAACGATGTTGATTTGCTTTCTTGACAGTAGGGGTATCCTACATAAATAATATGTATGTCCGGACAAACCGTCATCCTAGTGTTTTACAAAGATGTGCTTGAATGGCTCAAGAAAAGAGTGAATCGAGTAGACCGGACTTTGTAGACAAAAGGACATTGCGTCATGACAACGCTTCCTGTCGCACTGCCACTTCCATCACGGAATTTTTGACCTCAAAAGGCACTCCTGTTATTCCACAGCCCCCGTATTCACCTGACCTGAGCTCTTTGACTTTTTTCTTCTCATGAAGTTCAAAAAGTTCTTAAGAGGAGGTCATTTTGAGGCTATGGAAAATATTCAAAAGCATGTGACCGACATGTTAAAGGATCATGAATCTCACACTACACAATTAAATACAGTACTATGAGACTGGAGAAATTTAGACTCTAAGATGCAACTTACACCTGATAAAAGCCTTAACCGTCGATAAGTCATTATGTGACGTTTATTTAGACTCTGTGGTGCAGCTTACATCTGATAAAAGCCTTAACCGTCGATAAGTCATTATGTAACGTTTGGTTGGTTCCAATGGCTCTGAGCACTATGGGACTTAACTTCTGAGGTCATCAGTAGCCTAGAACTTAGAACTACTCAAACCTAACTAACCTAAGGACATCACACACATCCATGTGCGAGGCAGGATTCGAACCTGCGACCTAGCGATCCCGCGGTTCCAGACTGTAGCGCCTAGAACCACTCGGCCACCCCGGCGGGCTATGTGACGTTTAATAATAACGTTGTTGTGGTCTTCAGTCCTGAGACTGGTTTGATGCAGTTCTCCACGCTACTCTATTCTGTGCAAGCTTCTTCATCTCCCAGTACCTACTGCAGCCTACATCCTTCTGAATCTGCTTAGTGTATTCATCTCTTGGTCTCCCTCTATGAATTTTACCGTCCACGCTGCCCTCCAGTACTAAATTGGTGATCCCTTGATGCCTCAGAACATGTCCCGCCAGCCGATCCCTTCTTCTAGTCAAGTTGTGCCACAAACACCTCTTCTCCCCAATTCTATTCAATACCTCCTCGTTAGTTATGTGATCTACCCATCTAATCTTCACCATTCTTCTGTAGCACCACATTTAATAATAATAATTATTATTATGATAACCGTAACAATGACGATTTGTTTTTATAAAGCTTCGATACTGTGTGTGGCGTCAAAACGACGTCACGTGTGCACGAAGTCTTGTGAGCTATTATCCGTGCGAGAAAGGCCCACGTAGAACGCTAGCGGAAGTCGATAACAGTTCCGACGGTTGTCGATATGGGGTGTGGCGTCAAAATGACCTCAGAGTTGCAGGAAGACTTGTGAAAGCATAAGACCGACATGTTAAAGGTCCTACCTGTTGAAGCGTTTGAGCGCTGCTACCAAAATTGGGCACAACGATTCCGCCTCTGTATAGCTCCTGAAGAGAGCTACCCATCTAATCTTCAGCATTCTTTTGTAGCACTACATTTCGAAAGCTTCTATTCTCTTCTTGTCTAAACTATTTATCGTCCATGTTTCACTTCCATACATGGCTACACGTCATACAAATGTATTCAGAAACGACTTCCTGACACCTTAATCTATACTCGATGTTAACAAATTTATCTTCTTCAGAAACGCTTTCCTTGCCATTGCCAGTCTACATTTTATATCCTGTCTACTTCGACCATCATCAGTTATTTTGCTCCCCAAATAGCAAAACTCCTTTACTACTTTAAGCGTCTCATTTCCTAATCTAATTCCCGCAGCATCACCTGATTTTATTCGACTTCATTCCATTATCCTCGTTTTGCTTTTGTTGATGTTCGTCTTATGTCCTCCTTTCAAGGCAATGTCCATTCCGTTCAGCTGCTGTTCCAGGTCCTTTGCTGTCTCTGACAGAATTACAATGTCATCGGCGAACCTCAAAGTTTTTTTTTTGTTCTCCATGGATTTTAATTCCTACTCGGAATTTTTCTTTTGTTTCCTTTACTGCTTGCTCAATATACAGATTGAATAACACCGGGGATGGGCTACAACCCTGTCTCACTTCCTTTCCAACCACTGCTTCCCTTTCATGTCCCTCAACCCTTATAACTGCCATCTGGTTTCTGTACAAATTGTAAATAGCCTTTCGCTCCCTGTATTTTACCCCTGCCACCTTCAGAATTTGAAAGAGAGTATTCCAGTCAACATTGTCAAAAGCTTTCTCTAAGTCTACAAATGCTAGAAATGTAGGTTTGCTTTTCCTTAATCTAGCTTCTAAGATAAGTCGTAGGGTCAGTATTGCCTCACACGTTCCAATATTTCTACGGAATCCAAACTGATCTTCCCCGAGGTTGGTTTCTACTGGATAATATTCTTCTCGGGTATACAGCCGGATCATAACGTCTTCATGACACAATATTTCCGCGGTCCAACTGGCCGCCATCTTCAGGTGAAAGTGTCATGAAGACGTTATGATCCGGCTGCATTCCCGAGAAGAATATTATCAATTATTACGCCGGAAAAGCCTTCGTTGGCATCTACTATTTTTCCATTCGTCTCTAAAGAATTCGTGTTAGTATTTTGCAGCTGTGGCTTCGCAAAGGAAGAGCTTCGACGTGTCCTGACTGGGGCTTGCTCTTCTTTTTGCTACACATTGTAGCATATGTGTGTGTGCGCGCGCGTGAGCGTGTGTTTGTGTGTGTGAGTGTGAGCCTTGACGGCGGCGCGGCGCTGGTGCGTATTGTGCGTGGACTGCCGGTGGGAGGTGCCAAGTGGGGTCGAGCGAGGGCGACGCCGGTTCCTCTGGCCTCCTTCCTCATTACCTGCGGAGGCCGGCCGACTCAATAGCCGGCTCCCGGGTCGCCGGGCTGCCGCCGCCGGCAGGACTAACAAGCTCGCCGACCCGCCGTCAAAGTGAAACTTTCATAAATCTAAGCCGCAGCGACAAAATGGAGGAAAAGTCTCAAGCCATCTAATGCCCAAAAGCTCCCCCGAGGGCTTAAAAAAACAAAGTCTTTATTTGCTGTCTCTCGTCCCCCGGTAAACCCGCGTTATATAAAGGCGCTGCTGGCTGTGTGTTAGTCTCCCGTCTCTATGGCAACTTAATAAAGCAGTATTTTTGCAGGAGATAGGAAATACCTAACCTAACTCCTTAAGCTCCGGCGGCAAAGCTCTCCTGATGTCTCTTACGTACCAAAGGGCGCCCGAGAAACCGCCGACTCCTCCCTTAAGACGCTGCTAAGGCCGAGCGGCCGCCTTCTTCAGTTGTTTCCTCGCCTCCCCGCCCCTACCGTGACAAAACCAGAGCCTCTTGTTTGTTTTTGCGATCCAACTCTGCGTAGTCGCAACGAAGGCTCACTCCTCCCCAAAAACGGATAGTTGCAGGTCGCGGACGCACACAAGGACGATGGCACGGCTAAACATTTCAGACCGAAGGTCTTGTTCGTTAGAACTGTGTTACTGGTTTGCTGCTGACCTAGGTCACATTGATTTAATACAACGGAAGCGCCATGATGCTGTAAGTAGAACGAACACGTAACTTCAGTTACAGGAAAGTTCTAGAGAAGTGAATTGTATTCATGAATGACGTACATATTCCGAAAAATGACTAAGTGTTTGGGACTATCACCAAGTCGAAAGCTTTAACTGAGCATACTTACACGTTATGGTCTTTATCATTGGGATATACTCGTATTTAATGTACTACACATTCGATCCATTTCTTATCTGAAGTTCGCCAGGCATTTTACGGTTTTTCAAATCGCTTTAGAACTGGCGCATTGCATTTTTGGTGCAAGTGCTCTTGCCTCACAGCTTCCATCCCATTTGATTTTCCAGCAGACTTTCTGGCAGATTAAACTTCGATTTCGCACTGTTACCTTTCGCGGTATATCTTTTTACATTTTATACAAGATTTAATTCTTCCATATGTCTGTGTGTCTCCCTGTTATTCGAAGAGAACTGTCTGCCAGCATCTGTACAACGGGTTCCATTTGTGATCAGCCAAAAAGTTTTAATTCAACAGATAAGTTCATTTAAGTGATCGCTTCTTTGCATGTTTTGGTTTTCGAACAGGTTACGTTTCCCACCACAGCTGAAAAAATAATAAGCAAATAGTTAGAAAACTGAGTGAAAGGTTATCGGTTGTTGATGATTTTGTAAGTAGGCTGTTTATGCTTTCTTATTGGCAACGTTACGTAGCGCTCTGTATGAAAATCACTGGCTGTGCTGTGTGCAGTCTGTGGCTAGTTTGCATTGTTGTCTGCCATTGTAGTGTTGGGCAGCGGCAGCTGGATGTGAACAGCGCGTAGCGTTGCGCAGTTGGAGGTGAGCCGCAAGCAGTGGTGGATGTGGGGAGAGAGATGGCGGAGTTTTGTAATTTGTCATGAACTGCTATATATATTATGACTATTAAGGTAAATACATTGTTTGTTCTCTATTAATATCTTTCATTTGCTAACTATCCCTATCAGTAGTTAGTGCGTTCTGTAGTTTGAATCTTTTATTTAGCTGGCAATAGTGGCGCTCGCTGTATTGCAGTAGTTCGAGTAATGAAGATTTTTGGTGAGGTAGGTTACTTGTGAAAGGTATAGTTTAATGTTAGTCAGGGCCATTCTTTTGTAGGGATTTTTGAAAGTCAGATTGCGTTGCGCTAAAAATTATTGTGTGTCAGTTTAAGCACAGTCTTGTATAAATTGTTCAAAGGGGACGTTTCAATTTATGATGGAAGACATGTCACATCATACTGTACATGTACATGACGTCATGAAGAAACACACTAAGAAAGTGTTTTTTCTTTCTTTTTCTCGCTCTTGGACTTCCAGCTAAAAGATCAGCATTTAGTTTCCGTAACGTGACATTCTATCGTCCAAAAGCTGTTAGAGAATAAATACTTCATTCTATTTATCCGGATCAATTATTTGAAGTTTCTGATGAGCATATTTGATATTGCTGGAAGTAACAAGACGTAAAGAGCACACATCAGCACACCCATCAACTACGACAAATTTTGTGAAGGATTCACTAAGTGTGCTTGTAACTCTAGAATAAAGAAATGAAAGAGTTATAATTGCATCATAATGCGTATTCTAGCAGACATTTAGCATTCCCACACTGGTCATCGAATTGTGTAGTGGCCCTAATGTCCGATCAGCCGTTGTAATGATTGTTTTGCATAAGAGGTCAACTACCAATTATCAGATATGTTTAGTCGGAGACAGATTACACGATGGAAAAGTGGATCAGGTATTCGCATACATTGAAACAAATGGTGCAGAAATAAGGAAACGTTCGAGAACGAAAAATGAAAACGGTTACACAGCGTGACGAACGAGGAGGCACTGCGGAGAACGGGGAAGGAAAGACAATTATAGGGTACAATTAAAAGGAGGAAACGAAGTGGATTTGGCATACACTGAAAGAACGTGAACTGATTACAAATACATTTTTACACGGATAGGTAAGGGGGAAGATAAGCTAGCACAAAAGAAGACTAAGATTCCAGTCTGCTCAATGGATGCAATTTTAAAAAACCTGGAGAGTCAAGCAATCTACTGCTAAAAGTTTTGACAGCAGGGATTTGCTCCCAGAGCATAAAACTGATGATAATACAGAAGACGAATAAGAAATCATAGTAGTGGTATTACTAGTATCAGTAGAAGTTGTAGTAGTAGTTACATTCAACCGTGGATCTCTTTTACAAGGATACAGTACGTGTCATGGTATTATAACTTAAAACAATAAAATCAACGTAATCCATACATATAAGCATTTACCTCAGATGGGGGTCTAGTTTGGCGAGGATAGGACAGGTAATAAGCTATGACCTTACAGTGGGAACCATTTATTTTTCCAGGCAGCCTCATCAACCATCATTTGGCAATAGCCTGTCTGAATGTCCATAGTTGAAAAATACGTCGCTCAGGGTAGAAGCGGGTTTTACGTTGCCTAATTGGAATCACAGTGATGCCCATGTTTTGAAGTATTCTGCATTCCCACCAAACAGTGACTCCTAACTTCAATGAAGACCAAATTCGAAAGCAGGGTCATCAATGAAGTACGGTACTTAGCTTGTTTACTACAAACACTAATGTATAACCAGAACATGAACTGGCCCCTGGACAGAGAGTGATGCTACTTACACAAACGTTGAGTAGTCCAGAATAGGCAGACATTACAGAAATAAGAGATTTCGAGCACCTTCTAGAAATTATAAAAACAAAAATTATAGATAACAAATATTTGTTAGTGCTAGGATTCCAGCTCATGATCCACAGCATGTCATCGAGCATGCTGGCCACTACTCCACACTGCATGCAGCGCATATCGCGGTCATTTGATAACAGCTTTCTCAGTTCTTTTCATCAACATATTGTACAATTTCAGGACGTAGATTTCTTCTAGATATCTGTTTTACTCACCACTTAATGCGCTAAATGTTGATGTTGTTGTGGTCTTCAGTCCAGAGACTGCTTTAATGCAGCTCTCCATGCTACTCTATCCTGTGCAAGCTTCATTATCTCCAGGTACCTACTGCAACCTACATCCTTTTGAATCTGCTTAGTGTATTCATCTCTTGGTCTCCCTCTACGATTTTTACCCTCCACGCTGTCCTCCAGTACTAAATTGGTGAACTCTTGATGCCTCAGAACATGTCCTACCAACCGATCCCTTATTCTAGTCAATTTGTGCCACAAACTCCTCTTCTCCCCAATCCTATTCAATACAGACGCGAAATTTAACCGACAGGAAGAAGATGCTGTATTATGCAAATCATTACCTTTTCAGAGCATTCACACAAGGTTGGCGCCGGTGGCGACACGTACAACGTGCTGACATGAGGAAAGTTTCCAACCGATTTCACATACACAAACAGCAGTTGAAGGCGTTGCCTAGTGGAACGTTGTTGTGATGCCTCGTGTAAGGAGGAGAAATGCGTATCATCACGTTTCCGACTTCGATAAAGGTCGGATTGTAGCGATTGCGGTTTATCGTACCGCGACATTGCTGCTCGCTTTGGTCGAGATCCAATGGCTGTTAGCAGAATATGGAATCGGTGGGTTCAGGAGGGTAATACGGAACGCTGTGCTGGATCCCAACGGCCTCGTATCATTAGCAGTCGAGATGACAGGTATCTTATCCGCATGGCTGTAACGGATCGTGCAGCCACGTCTCGATCCCTGATTCAACAGATGGGGACGTTTGCAAGACAACAACCATCTGCACGAACAGTTCGACGACGTTTGCAGCAGCATGGACTATCAGTTAGGAGACCGTGGTTGCGGTTACCTTTGACGCTGTATCACAGACAGGAGCGCCTGCGATGGTGTACTCAACGACGAACCTGGGTGCATGAATGGCAAAACGTCATTTTTTCGGATGAATCCAGGTTCTGTTTACAGCATCATGATGGCCGCATCCGTGTTTGGCGACATCCCGGTGAACGCACATTGGAAGCGTGTATTCGTCATCGCCATACTGGCGTATGACCCGACGTGACGGTATGGGGTGCCATTGGTTACACGTCTCTGTCACCTCTTGTTCGCAATGAAGGCACTTTGAACAGTGGACGATACTTTTCAGATGTGTTATGACCCGTGGCTCTTTCCTTAATTCGATCCCTGCCCAACCCTACATTTCAGCAGGATAATGCACGACCTCATGTTGCAGGTCCTGTACTAGCCTTTCTGGATACAGAAAATGTTCGACTGCTGCCATAGCCAGCACATTCTCCAGATCTCTCACCAATTGAAAACGTCTGGTCAATGGTGGCCGAACAACTGGCTCGTCACAATACGCCAGTCACTACTCTTGATGAACTGTCGTATCGTGTTGAAGCTGCATTGGCAGCTGTACCTGTACACGACATCCAAGCTCTGTTTGACTCAATGCCCAGGCGTATCAAGGCCGTTATTACGCCCAGAGGTGGTTGTTCTGGGTACTGATTTCTCAGGATCTATGCACCCAAATTGCGTGAAAATGTAATCACATTTCAGTTGTAGTATAATATATTTGTCCAGTGAATACCCGTTTATCATCTGCATTTCTTCTTGGTGTAGCAATTTTAATGACCAGTAGTGTACTCCTGCCAATGAGATTCCAGGCCAAAGACGTGTCTGAAGACGCCTCGGACAGTGCTTGGGTACTAGCCTGACTGTCACCCACTATAAGGCCTTACAATAAGGAGTGATGATATTGGGTGCCATTTCTTTTCATAGCAGGACCTCTGTGGTTGTCATCCGCGGTAACTTTATGGCACAGTGGTACATCGACGATATTGTACGCCACGTTTTATTGCCTTTCATGTCAAGCCAACTTGAGCTTACATTTCAACAAGAAAATCCTCCCCCCCGTACACCCCCCCCCCCCCCCCACACACACACACGACGATAGTTTCTACCGCTTGGCCATCCAGGTTTCAGGATGTCTCTCGAGCTGAGAACGTTCGCAGCATTACGGGAAGGACCCTGGAACCATCTTTGGAGTTCGACAATCCAAAGCAGCATTTGAACAGAATTCGGTACTACAGTACCAGTAATTTGGCGTAGAAATCTCTGTCTGAAATATTGGAGTCCCAGATCTCTTCAACGTATACAACCCTCTTTCCAAGATTATTATACCAAGTGTTAACAATGATTAACTTATGCTGTGTTTTAGAAACATTAGGTCTAAGTCACCATGTCTTAAAATATTAATAGAACTTGCAGTCCACATTTTTCTACTATTTTTCCGTCCCTTCCTTTTCCTGATACCTAATTCCAGACCTCCATCAAAACTAAACTTTCGTCTCCCAAAAATATCTGAATAATTGCTTTTATCTCACGATAAATTCTTGGACGCTATTCGGCATAAAAAATTGTAGTACTGTGGTGGGTGTTGGCTTCGTATCTGCTTTGGCTACGAGATTGCGTTCACAGAATCTTACCCGTATTAGTATTTTCTTATTCATTATTAGGTCTACTCCTGCAGTACCCCGATACGCAGTACTGACCTGACCAAAAGTACTCTTCTTTCTGACACCGAACTTCACTAATTCCGAATAAATCTAAGTTCACCATATCCATTTCTCTGTTTAAATTCAAGGAATGTAACATCCCACTCTCCGCCACAGAATGTCAGTTTTGTTTTCCCTGTTGACAACATCCCCCTGAGTAATACCCGCCCGGATTTCTGAATGGGGTGCTACAATACCGCCGAAAAAACTATTTTGTGTATATACGAATGTATTCACCCATAAGCATGCCCTGTCGATACTGATAGCCGTACAGTAGGCAGACCACATCAGAGGGATTAGGATTATATATTAATACCTTCAGCTGCTGACGGGCGTTGATATATATCAACGGGGATAGGTGAAAATGTGTGCCCAGACTGGGATTCGAACCCGGGTTCGATGCAACGCCCATCAGCCGCTGAAGGTGTTTATATATAATTCTAATTTCGATCTAGACGGCTGCAGAGGGATGTCCGTGGAGAAGCCGACAAACATGCGTTTCCTAAAGAGAGACGGCAATCTTTTCTGTCGTTGCAAGTGCAACGCTATGAACAACTGATTTCTCTGGCGTTGTAAAGATGCCCAACATGGCGTTACTACAATGGTGTTCAAAATTAAAGCAATAAGCGGAAAATTTAGAGTGTAAACTGGTGACAGTAAAGTAGAAACACTGTAAAGAACACGGAACGTAAACAACTGCAACATGCAAAACGGTAAACAAACATGTTCTTCTTTTTCTCCAACTAAACGGATTTACACGCACATTCCAACTGGTTCATGTGCTCAGCATGGGGTTGACTACCTCTGGCAGCAATACAGACCTGACAATGACGGGGCGCGCTGTGAGTGATGTCATCAGTCTCATGTTGAGACAGTAACGCCCATTCTTCCTGTAGAGCTGCTCGCAAGTCTTGGAGACTGGTCGGTGAATGTTGACTTGATGCGACATGTCTCCCTAGCGCATCCCAGACATATTCTATGGGATTCAACTCGGGAGAGCGAACAGGTGACACCATGCATGCCGTATCTTCCGTTTCAAAGAAAACATCAACCACTCGTGCTCTATGAGGTCGAGCATTATCGTCCATTACGAAGTCTGGGCCCACACCATCTCGCAACAGCCGCACATGATGTCCCAAGATCTCGGCTAGATACCTGACAGCAGTTAAACTTTGCCGATTCACCTGTACAATTTCATGTAGAGGTGTTCGGTTGGTCAACATAATCCCTGCCAACACTATTAAGGAACCTCCTCGTTATCGGTCTCTTCTCAGAATGTTGAAATTGTGTTCCACTGTCTCTCGAGATGCAAATGCGTCGAGAACCACTCTCCAGACCCAATCGGGACTCATCGCCGAGAAGAACACTGACCCACTCTTCAACAGTCCGGGTGGCGTGTTGACGACTGCACTCTAGACATTCCCTTCTGTGAAGACGCATCAGAGGTACACATGAAGAAGGTCTCCTACAGTATAAGCTACTCTACCAAAGCCCTCTGCACATCGTTTGTCTTGATACCACCCGTCCAGTGGCAGGCTTCAAATGGTTCAAATGGCTCTGAGCACTATGGGACTTAACATCTATGGTCATCAGTCCCCTAGAACTTAGAACTACTTAAACCCAACTAACCTAAGGACATCACACAACACCTAGTCATCACGAGGCAGAGAAAATCCCTGACCCCGCCGGGAATCGAACCCGGGAACCCGGACGCAGGAAGCGAGAACGCTACCGCACGACCACGAGCTGCCGTCCAGTGGCAGCTGCGATGTCAGATGCCAATTGCCGTGCAGTACTAACGGGGTACCGTCGTACCCTTATGGCCAAATGACGGTCCTCTTTTTTTTGATATCTCACGTGGCTGGCCCTGCTCCGGTCTTCGGGGTACTGTTTCGGTCTCTATAAATTGTCGCCACATGCGAGAAACAACACAACGATTCACATTAAGCCTTCGGGCCACAACAGTTTGCGACTGTCCTGCTTCTGTTCTCCTTACGGCCCTCCACCGCAGAGAGTCTAGTTGGCGTCTTCTTTGTGTCATAATGCAGCGTCTGTGATTGTACATACAGCAGGTTGTGGATGTGGGTCTACCCGGCAAACACTACTCCGCTTGATGTGTGCCCTGTCGACATCGACGTGGTTGTCCGTTGACCGGAATGCCATGTTCCATGGAGAACACGATTGCACGTGCATCTGTTGACATTTTGCATGATTGTTCTGTGAATTACAACGTGCAAACAGCGGTCTGTTGCTCTAATTTTGGACACCAGTGTATGTTGGTACTGCGAACGGCCAAGAAAAGGTGAACTACAGCCCTTATATTTCCCGAGGACATGCTGCTCTGCTGTATGGCTTAATGTGATAGCATCCTCTTGAATAAAATTTTCTGGCGGAGTAATAGTTGATCGTTTGGGTCTCCGGGCACCGACTATTCAGAAGCATGTTGCCATCTTAATAAAGAAAGCTAGCGTTCTACGCTTCGGACCGTGGGATTTTAGATGCCTTCAAGATGTAGGTGGGTTAGATACCTCGGCAACGTCCACGGCTCGCGGGCAAATATGTCCCTACACATACAAAACTGTTATTCCGGAAGTAAAATAGTTCCCCATTCGGAACTTCGGACGAGCAATACTCATGAGGATATCAAGAAAAACAAATCCCGCATTCTACGAGTCGCAGAGTGGAATGTTAGTCTCTGCAGTGACCTGAGACATAGACGTAATCTACATCAGCGTTTCTGAAACTGTGCTCCGCAGAATTCTAT
This sequence comes from Schistocerca cancellata, assembly GCF_023864275.1. Taxonomy (NCBI): domain Eukaryota; kingdom Metazoa; phylum Arthropoda; class Insecta; order Orthoptera; family Acrididae; genus Schistocerca; species Schistocerca cancellata. Next base: position 1,039,774,125 of record NC_064626.1, read on the forward strand.
GGTTCCGTGGAAATCGCTCAAGTGTTACAGGACAGTTAAGTGTCTTTTTTATAATATTCAAGAATTTATCTGGGTCCTTGGGTATTTCAGCACGTATCCCTATGCCTGGCTAGGCACTACTTTACAGTTGTATTTGGTTAGATGTCATAGTCTCGTGAAATTCTTTGAAAGACTTCTTATTCACCATTGACTGAAGACATTTACAAATTGAACAAGTCATTAACATGGTGGTCCACCTCTAGCCCTTATGCCAGCAGTTATTCCGCTTGGCATTAATTGCTAGACTTTTTGGGTGTCTTTCAAAATGTAAGATTTTTTCAGAGGCAGGTGTGAACTCCGAGCATAATTTGTTGATCATAAACAAAAGATTAAGACTGAAGAAACTGTAAAAAGGTGGGAATTTAAGGAGATGGGAACTGGTGAAATTGAATGAACCAGAGGTTGTAGAGAGTTTCACGGGGAGCATTACGCAACGTTGGACTGAAATAGGGGAAAGGTATAAAATATAAAATGAAGGGTAGCTTTTGGATGTGAAATAGTAACGGCGGCAGAGTATCAAATAATCAAAAAGAGAAGGGTCAGTAGAAACCCATGGATAACATGGGAGATATTGACTCTAAATAAGGAAAGGACAAAACATAAAAATACTGCAATGAAACAGGTGAAACGAAATATAGACGTCAAAAATTATTTCATCTTTTTAAAGATATTTAAATACTTTACATTACGTTTATGTTATATATGGAAAAATCTTTTATATTTGTGCTGCTTCTTTCTAAAATCATCCTAGTAGACTAACGGCATTAGTCTGAGCAATTTTAGCTATTGTACATCTAAAAAATTAAATCTACCGTAAATGGTAAATGACAATGCAGGAATAGCTACACGGGAAATCCAACGCTATAGAAACATGCGTCACCAGGGGAAATATAAATTGGTAGCAAGGATTAATTACCGGGAGTAAAAGATATACACAGCTTGTGCAGTAACCAGACTACTATTATAAGAGTCGAAAGACATGACAAGCAAGCAGCAGTTGAGCAGGGAGTGAGTAGGTTTGTAGCCTCCGCCCCCCCCCCCCCCCCAATGTTATTTCATCGTTTTATTGAGCAAGAAGTAAAGGAAACAGCGGAGCGATTTCGACAGGGAACTAAAAGTTCAGGGAGAAGACATGAAAACGTTGAGATTTTTTGATGACATTGTAAGTCTGTCAGAGGCGCCAAAGTACTTGGAAGATCATTTGAACGGAATGGATAGTGTCTTGCACAGAGACTATTACATAAGAATCAACAAAATTAGAGCAACGATAATCGAATGTAGTCGAATTAAATCAGGTCATGGTGAGAGAATTATTTTACGAAATGAGACACTAAAAGAAATAGATGAGTTTTATTATTTGGGCAGCAAAATAACTGACAGCGACCAAGGGAATATAAAATTCAAACTGGCTATAGCAAGAAAATCATTAATGAAAAAGGAAGAACTTTTTAGCGTGTAATATTTAAGTGGTAAGAAGACTTTTCTGAAGGTATTGTCTGGAGTGTAGCCAGCCATACATGCGAGTGAAACGTGGAAAAGAAGCAGTTTAGATAACCAGAGAATAGCAGCTTCTGAAGTGTGGTGCTACAGGAGAATGTTGAAGAATAGAGGGATTACAATTACGCGTAACTTATATTGGATCGATCACATAGATAATACTGTGGGCAAAGCACACCAAAGACTGCGGTTTATTGGCAGAACACTTAGAAAATGCAACAAATCTACTAAAAACCCTATATACACAACTTTTGTCCGCCCTCTTTTAGAGTACTGGTGTGTGGCATATGGGACCGGCACCAGATAGGATTGACGCAGGAAATCGAAAAGTTCAAAGAAGGGCAGCTCGTTTTGTATTATCGTGAAATGGGGGAGAGAGTGCCACAGGTATGATACACGAATTGGAGCGGAAATTATTAAAGCAAGGGCGATTTTTGTTGCGGCAAGATCTTCTCAAACAATTTCAATCACCAATGTTGTTCTCAGTGAAAACACTTTTCTTTTGGCACCCACCTACATGTGGAGGATTTATCATCATTATAAAATAAGAGATATCAGCGTTCGCACGGGTAGATTAAAGTTTTTCGGGCGCGCTTTTCGAGAGTGGAACGGTTGAGAAATAGCTTGAAGGTGTTTCGATGAACACTCTGCCGGGCACTTAATTGTGAACTCCAGAGTTATCATGTAGACACAGTTGTAGATGTAATTACTAATGAGGGAGTGCTGAACTGGACACAACTTGACTAAAGGAATCGATCGGTTCCTAGGACTCATCCTGAGTAACCAAGGAATCGTTAATTTGGTAATGGGGATAGAGTAGGGGTAAAATTGTAGGGGGGGGGAGGGTGAGGAACCTGGGCATGAATGTAGCAGAATTCGCTGCGGACTAGAACTACACTAAACAGGTAACATATAATAAAGAAAATTACAAAACCTTGATTAATATCTGAGTGTGTAACTGTAGGGGAATTTCAGTTCCAGTGGAGGGCGCTTCGTTCTTTTGGATTCGGTTTATTTTCATTAACGTCACTCATATCTTGAGGGCGAAGAGTTCACGTCGGAAACAGCCCAGTATATCAAGCACCTGGATGTGATTAGTATGTTACGAGTGGGTGAAACCAGATTCAAGTACAAAGAGTTTAATGGTGTAGGTCGTGCATACGTTAGAGTAAAGAAAGTATACTGCTACCAGCGTGCGATCTATAATTAGTCCTCATCAGGTGATTTAGCATTTTACACAAGAAATTTCTGCTTGATATTACCATTCAAATGATATACTTCGTTTTGTTGTAGTTTAACTGACGATTATAGCACTATTTTACGTGTAGAGTTTACAACGCAATTGGAATATTCTCTGTTGCCGATTTGCGCGGCAATCCCGTGCTAAGCACGCCGTTACCGCTTTAAGTGAATGGACCGGACAGCTTACAGGAACTCATTGCCCCACTGACAGCTGAGTCGCAAGATGTCTGGCTATAGCCCACTCCGCTGCGTTCGACATGACGCGTCGCGTTACAATTAATAGGAGGAACAGGAAAACAAATAAATAAGAGAACTGACAAGAGTTTCTGCTGCAATTAAGATTGTTTAGAAAATTAAAGGGAGGTGATGAAACGAATATTTTTGTCATGTACTTAACTGTTCTGGTTAAATGATATTATTGTTGTTGTTGTTGTTGTGGTCTTCAGTCCAGAGAATGGTTTGATGCAGCTCTTCATGCTACTCTATCCTGCGCAAGCTTCTTCATCTCTCAATACCTACTGCAACATACAACCTTCTGAATCTGTTTAGCGTATACATCTCTTGGTCTGCCTCTACGATTTTTACCCTCCACGCTGCCCTCCAATACTAAATTTATGAACCCTTGATGCCTCAGAACATGTCTTACCAACCGATCCCTACTTCTTGTCAAATTGTGCCAAAAACTTCTCTTCTCCCCAATCCTATACAATACCTCCTCATTAGTTATGTGATCTACCCATCTAACCTTCAGCATTCTTCTGTAGCACCACATTTCGAAAGCTTCTATTCTCTTCTTGTCCAAACTATTTATAGTCCATGTTTCACTTCCATACATGGCTACACTCCATACAAATACTTTCTGAAACGACTTCCTGACACTTAAGTCTATACTCGATGTTAAGAAATTTCTCTTCTTCAGAAACGCTTTCGTTGCCATTGCCAGTCTACGTTTTATATTCTCTCTACTTCGACCATCATCAGTTATTTTGCTCCCCAAATAGCAAAACTCCTTTACTACTTTAAGCGTCTCATTTCCTAATCTAATTCCCGTTCAGCTGCTCTTCCAGGTCCTTTGCTGTCTCTGACAGAATTACAATGTCATCGGCGAACCTCAAAGTTTTTATTTCTTCTCCATGGATTTTAATTCCTACTCGGAATTTTTCTTTTGTTTCCTTTACTGCTTGCTCAATATACAGATTGACTAACATCGGGGATGGGCTACAAGCCTGTCTCACTCCCTTCCCAACCACTGATTGCCTTTCATGCCCCTCAACTCTTATAACTGCCATCTGGTTTCTGTACAAATTCTAAATAGCCTTTGGGTCCCTGTATTTTACTCCTGCCGACTTCAGAATTTGAAAGAGAGTATTCCAGTCAACATTGTCAAAAGCTGTCTCTAAGTCTATAAATGCCGGAAACGTAGGTTTGCCTTTGCGTAATCTATTTTCTAAGATAAGTCGTAGGGTCAGTATTGCCTCACGTGTTCCAACATTTCTACGGAACCCAAACTGATCTCCCCCGAGGTCGGCTTCTACCAGTTTTTCCATTCGTCTGTAAAGAATTCTTGTTAGTATTTTGCAGCCGTGGCTTATTAAACTGATAGTTCAGTAATTTTCACATCTGTCAACACCTGTTTTCTTTGGGATTGGAATTATTATATTCTCCTTGAAGTCTGAGGGTATTTCGCCTGTCTCATACATCTTGCTCACTAGATGGTAGAGTTTTGTTAGGCCTGGCTCTCCCAAGGCTGTCAGTAGTTCTAATGGAATTTTGTCTCCTCCTGGGGCCTTGTTTGGACTTAGGTCTTTCAGTGCTCTGTCAAACTCTTCACGCAGTATCATATCTCCCGTTTCATCTTCATCTACATTCTCTTCCGTTTCTATAATATTGTCCCCAACAACATCGCCCTTGTATAGACCCTCTATATACTCCTTTCACCTTTCTGCTTTCCCTTTTTTGCTTAGAACTGGGTTCCCATCTGAGCTCTTGATATTCATAAAAGTGGTTCTCTTTTCTCGAAAGATCTCTTTAATTTTTCTGGAGGCAGTATCTATCTTACCCCTAGTGATGTGCGTCTCTACATCCTTACATTTGTCCTCTAGCCATCCCTGCTTAGCCATTTTGCACTTCCTGTTGATCTCATTTTTGAGACGTTTGTATTCCCTTTTGCCTGCTTCATTTACTGCATTTTTGTATTTTCTCCTTTCATCAATTAAATTCAATATATCTTCTGTTACCCAAGGATTTCTATTAGCCCACGCCTTTTTACCTACTTGATCCTCTGCTACCTTCACTACTTCCTCTCTCAAAGCTACCCATTCTTCTTCTACTATATTTCTTTCCCCCATTCTTGTCAATGGTTCACTAATGCTCTCCTTGAAGCTCTCTACAACCTCTGGTTCTTTCAGTTTATTCAGGTCCCATCTCCTCAAATTTCCACCTTTTTGCAGTTTCTTCAGTCTCAATCTACAGTTTATAACCAATAGATTGTGGTCAGAGTCCTTATCTGGCCCTGGAAATCTATTACAATTTAAAACCTGGTTCCTGAATCTCTGTCTTACCATTATATAATCTATCTGAGACCTTCCAGTATCTCCAGGCTTCTTCCATGTATACAACCTTCTTTTATTATATTCTTTTATGATATTCTTTGACTCTATTTCTTTTATTTCTAGTATATATCTTTTTGTTTTTGTTGGCACTTCTGTTTTCATACAGGCATGAACTGACATGAATATTTCTTTTATTCAAAATCTGTACCATGCAAAAATTACTGTACATAGATACGCGTGTTGCAGCACAGTCTAACAAATACAGCCACAACACTCTATGGTGCGGTAGTTGTTACCGTTTGAGAGCTGGAGCGACACTAGCACTCCAAGCGGTGAGAAAGCTGTCACATTTGTCGTAAGGGTAATGTTTGTGTTTAATTATTTTCTACTTATCTTTTTTCGTTCCACGTATTATTAAGTTACTAATAGGCATGAATTCTGGTGAAGTACATGTAAAAACAGCCGAATCACACTAATTCATGAAGAAATACTTTCGAATCTGTCTATATCTGCAGCGTATTCCACCGAAAGCAAGAGAATATAAACACATTTCGTGCATGAGAAGCACTTTTGCTGTTGTTGTCGGTTGTTAATTATTATAGGCACTTTGCTTAACTCAGAAATAATTTATGAAGTTCAAAGATTCGTCCTTTGTTATACTTGACTTTCTAATACACGAATATATTTTTAAACATAATTACTTTTAATTCAAAAGCGAATGTTTTCCAGATTCTTGCCGTTTGTGGCTCACATTTAGCAACTATTGTTTGATTGGCTTCTACTGCGTTGGCCAATAGTTGTATTGCTTTTGACGACATTATTACATCTGTGTGGCTTTCCCTGAAGCTGCAGTTGTGTTGGATTATTTTATGAGTTAAATAATGTAGATACTACATTCTGCATAGGTTTCATACGTTCCACATTCACTAATTCGGCCGAAAGTGTAACGAACAAAATGCAGCTTTGTTTGATAAATATACGGCGTCTTTCTGTAAAAGGCAGGTCTTCTGGTGTATATTAACAATTCTTTGTTATCAAAGGAAAACGAAATTGTTCAGTAAACGTCTGTATGTTACAAGAGAATCGTAAAAAAACTATCCTTCAATGCAATGCAATAAATTTTTACTTATTGTCAGTTGTATGGCACTACATACACTGCCTATAGTAAAAACTATATTACAAGTCAATATAAACGTTAGTATTCTCACTCACCCGATATCGCATGAAGATGTGTCGGTTGCTGGCCGTTTGGGGCGCTGCTGTCACTGGTGTTACAAAAATGACGGAGTGTCGCGACATTAAGGTTAGACTGTGGTTGTACTCAGGAATAAATGCAACCTGTGATTTTTAAGCGAATGGGTTGAAGACAGCTGACGATTGATAGTAGGACTGGATGTACGATGTTATAGACGATTATAAATTCAGTAAAAGGGTGTGTTGTCTAGTGGCGGGAGTTAAATGACCTACTTTAACTGAATCCTACAAAATGAATTCGGGTCTGAGAGATACAGTAGAGCGATAAACATGGTTCTTACAATGTGAGATAATGGCGACGCGTTAAACCTGTATAGTGAAATCTATGTTGAACCATCCCTTATTTAAAACATACATGGACTGTGGATGTATAAAAGGAAGACATAAAATGTGAACGACGAGTTGATGAACGGACAGAGGTACTTACTGGTGAAAATCCACGAGCAAGAAGAGAAAGGTAGAAGATATTTTGGAAACGTTCAATGACGGATATCACCTTCATCAAGTGTGAGACGTTTAGTGACTGATGGACAATCAGGCCTGAACTCTTTACTACTGCATGACAGTGTTTTCACTAGAAGCCACGACAAATCCTATTTAGAAGTTATCCTTGGATTATTATAAGACTTTATTTACATCTAGTTAGCGAACGGAATGCTCTACAATAATTTTTTGTGGCACTAATTTTCAACGAAAGTACAAAACGGACGCGGAGGACTGCCATTTGTAGCATATAACGATGAGCAGTTACACCAGGAGTGGACGAGAGACCGTGCAGCATCAAACTCTAGTCAGTGACGTCAGAGAGGTAGGAAGCTACGATAGACACATCGCTGATCACGGAAGAATACAATAACAAATCGGAGTGTTCGAAATGCGAACTTCTTCAATGTATTACAAAACATTGCTAATCGCCAGGAAACTTAACAGCAGGAAATATTTTAATAACCTCACACCGGATAGAATAGTACATTGGTAAGCACACCAGACGCATAGTCGTATACGAGATTGCAATCATATCACGACTTTATCTTCCGATTTCATTTCTGTAGATATCGCTGACGTTGTACCTTTAGAATGCGTGTAGCTCATATTTACTCTCGTCTTTCTGATCCTCTGAATTTTCTGTTTAACTTTAATTACATTAATTTCGAATGCGCGTAGCTCATATTTACTCTCGTCTTTTTGATCCTCTGAATTTTCTGTTTAACTTTAATTACATGACAGTTTTCTGTTTGACAAATTCGTTCATATGTCCTCGATAGCTGCATTTCAGAAGTTAACTGCTGAATCATTCTCAGATGTTGCGTCCTTCGTGAGCTAGGCGGTGAGCCAGTCCAACTACATAATTATAGTCAAGGGTAATTAGCACGTTTTAAGCGAAACTTTTTCTCGACTATTCTGATTTTTTTATTAGACTTTCTAGTAGTATCAAGTTACAGGGTCTCATTTTTACTTCTTTTTGTTTTCCTTTCATCTGCCGAACGCGACAGGTCCCTGTACAGCGTAGACTTGACATTTGAAACAGATAAATCGTAAATTCTAAATACTAACTACTAATCGAATTTCGGAGAGCGAAACGTGGTTAAATATGTCCGAGATCTAAGAAACTAGCAGCAGAAATACTGTAGCTCAAAATACTGTCGTTGAAAAGTACGTATCTCTTCATTAGTATGAATGTGAGAAGAGAATGTACGTAAATAGTATGGAGGTTCCCATCATTCATCTGTATGAAAACAGAATTACGGTATCTTTGACGTTCCTGGAAATGTTTGAGCAGAATTTCCTCAATAATCAACAGTGACATTACCATAAAAGTCCCTTGAGATACCCCGTAGAAACTTTCGTATCCGTAATTTCTCCCTGTTGAAGACGATGTGCTAACATCTCAATTAGTTGGACCTTACAGTAAAATAAGAGTCATTTTACTTTGCTTTCTAGACTGTACTAGCCGAGTGTGGATCACACTGCATAGCGCACTCGTTATGGATATGTAAAAAAACATGGGATTGATATTGAGGAGTAAACACGCTTATGAAATGTGGTCGCTACTTCTGAAAAAATCGTACGTGGAAATCTCCGTCCATAATTGTTGGAAGAGATAACCTAACACGTGCAGGTCGGT